>NW_026901809.1:0-584 GCF_033783945.1 Neopsephotus bourkii
CACTGGGTACTAAGTGCAATTTGTACTGAGAGCACCGGGTACTGAGAGCACCGCGTACTGAGAGCATCGCATACTGAGAGCACCGCGTACTGAGAGCACTGGGTACTGAGAGTACTGCGTACTGAGTGCACTGGGTAATGAGAGCACCGGGTACTGGGAGCACTGCGTACAGAGAGCACCGGGTACTGAGAGCACCGCGTACTGACAGCAATGGCTACTAAGAGCTCCGGGTACTGAGAGCAACGGGTACTGAAAGCACTGGGTACTGAGAGCACAGGCTACTAAGAGCACCGGGTACTGAAAGCACCGTGTACTGAGAGCACCGGGTACTGAGAGCACTGGGTGCTGAGAGCACTGGGTACAGAGAGGACCGGGTACTGAGAGCACCGCGTGCATAGAGCACTGCGTATTGAGAGAAACGCGTAGCGAGTGCACCGCGGACTGAGAGCACCGTTTACTGAGAGCACCGGGTACTGAGAGCGCTGGGTACTGAGAATACCACGTACTAAGAGCAGCGGGTACTGAGAGCACTGGTTACTGAGAGTACTGCGTACTGAGAGCACCGCGTACTGAGAGCACCAGGT
>NW_026901810.1:0-59591 GCF_033783945.1 Neopsephotus bourkii
TGTGGCTCCTGTGTTTGAGCACGGGATGAGTGCTGGGGCAGGCAAACAAGTGGGAACAGACATGTTGACAGATGGGACTGAGGGGTTGTTGAATAAATGTGGACAGAAGTGCTTTGAAACTGATGGAGGAGGAATGTCGGGCAAAGGTGGGGGAAGTGGGTTCTTCTCCTATGGGACCGGATCGGTGTGTGTGTGCTGTGGGGGTTTTAAACGTTGGAAGTGAGACTGCCCTGTGGGGAGAGAGTGCCATGGGGTGGCTCCAGTGGCTGAATTGGAACTAGACTGACAAGGGACCTGGGGAATCTACCCTAGCAGATCCACTGGTTACATTAAAACTGGGGACTAGAGGAAATAAAGTGGAATTTAGGTGGATACAGGAGCAACTTATTTGGCGTTAAATCAGAGGGAAAAAAATTTGTTACAAATGTGGGAGCTACTGGCGACCAAGGAAAAACCCTGAGGAAAAAAAGTGCAAAACAACGCAACCCTTAAAGTACACATTGGGATAACAAATAGGAATGCATAAAATTTTTATGCATGCTGAATTCTCCGAAATCTTCATTAGGGCAAGAAGCAACATTTAAAGAAGGCAAAATGGAATTAAGAGTTAAAAACAATTAACTGCGGTTTTATCTTTAACTCAACAGAAAAAGCAAACAGGAGGACCTCCCTGAAATAGAAGAAATCCTTTATCAGGTGTATGTGGGAGTATGGGCATCTGAAGTTCCAGGTAAGGCGAAAAATGCTTTGCCTGTTAAAGTGGAAATAAAAAGGGGGGCCTGCCCAATCAAAATAAAACAGTATTCCTTAAAATTAGAAGATCAAAGGGAATAAAAAAATATCATTGATAAATTTTAAAATATAGATTATTAGTTGAATGTGAATTGGAATATAATAATCCTATCTGGACAGTAAAGAAATATGATGGGAAAAGTTGCAGATTGGTTCATGGTCTCAGGGCAATCAACAAAATTGCAGAGGATATTCGTCCAGTAGTAGCTAATTCAATGACTTACTGACTAGATTGAATAATAATCAGAAACAGTTTGCCATCCTGGATTTCAAGGACGCTTTCTTTTGCTTACCATTGGCCAAAGAAAGCCAAAGTTACTTGCTTTTGAATGGGAAAATCCTGACACAGGAAGGGAAACTCAATTAACTCGGACAGCATTACCTAAAGGGTTTAAAACAGTCCAGCAATTTTTTGAAACCAGCTAGCATGAGAACTAGAATCATGGCAGCCACCTGCTCAGACGGGGACTCTGTTACAACATGTGCGTGACCTGTTAACTGCTACAGAAACAAAGGAAGAATGTATCCAGTGGACAATGGAATTACTACAGTTTTTGGGACTGAACGGTTATCGGGTATCCAAACAAGTCCCAACTAATCCGAACCTCAGTTTCCTACCTAGGATATGAAATAACAGGAGGACAGAGAGAACTTGGAGCTGCTAGAAGAGAAGCCATTTGCCAGACTCCAAGACTATCGACCGTCAAGGAGCTCCAGATGTTCCTGGGAATGACTGGATGATGCAGACTTTGGATGCATGACTATGGTGTTCTGGTTAAAAGAAACCCCTCTCTTTGGAATGGACTGATTCAGCAGAGGAGGGCTTTAGAAATTAAAAACCAGAGCTAATGAGAGCTGTAGCTTTGACTTCTGGATATGACTAAACCCTTTTGGCTATATTCCTGTGAAGAACAGGGAATAGCTTGGGGGGTCCTTACTCAGAAATTAGGATCCTATAAGAGGGCAGTGGTGTATTTTTCAAAACAGCTGGGTGAAGCGAGCAAAGGATGGCCTGGATGCATAAGGGCTGCGACAGCAGTTGTCATGAATATTGAAGAGGCTCGCAAATTCACCTTGGGACAAAGGATTACTGTGCTAGTGTCCCATGTGGTATCAGCAGTCCTGGAACAGAAAGAAGCCCACTGTCATGTTTTAAAAAATACCAGGCCACCCTTATGCAACATGATAATACAGAAATGGTGGGCACTAATGTTGTCAATCCAGCATCCTTTTGCAGAACAATCAACAGAACTATTACTGTATATTCAAACCAACCAGATTTGAAAGATTAGAAATTAAAAACCAGAGCTAATGAGAGCTGTAGCTCTGACTTCTGGATATGACTAAACCCTTTTGGCTATATTCCTGTGAAGAACAGGGAATAGCTTTGGTGGTCCTTACTCAGAAATTGGGATCCTATAAGAGGGAAGTGGTGCATTTTTCAAAGCAGCTGGATGAAGCGAGCAAAGGATGGCCTGGATGCATAAGGGCTGTGACAGCAGTTGTCATGAATACTGAAGAGGCTCGCAAATTCACCTTGGGACAAAGGATTACTGTGCTAGTGTCCCATGTGGTATCAGCAGTCCTGGAACAGAAAGAAGCCCACTCTCATGTTTCTAAAAATACCAGGCCACCCTTGTGCAACATGATAATACAGAAATTGTGGTCACTAATGTTGTCAATCCAGCATCCTTTTGCAGAACAATCAACAGAACTATTACTGTATATTCAAACCAACCAGATTTGAAAGAGACCTCTGGAACGTGCCCTGGAATTGGCTAAGGACAAAAGGATAAATCTTTGGACTGATTCTAAATATGCATTTGGTGTGGTCCATGCACAGTGTGCCATCTGGAAAGAATGAGGACCTTTTGAACACACAGGAGAAACAGATTAAACATGCTACAGAAATTCTATGACTACTGAAAGCTGTTCAGCTACCTGAGGAAGTAGTTATTATGTATTGTTGAGGGCTACGCCTTCAACATTCCTTCTGAGTTTTATGCCATCATTGACAGGCAGAGAGTTCAACAAGCATTCAGCATTCAAAGTACCTGCTCCAACTTCTTGTTCTCCTTCAAGGCTGTTTTTGATACTGCCGTATTGCTCCTCAATTGCCCGGTTGCCACGCATCTGAGACAGAATTCTCCGTGCCCTCTGAGCCTGGCCTTTCTGGATGAGCCAGCGGGGACTTTCAGGAAGGAGCAGGAACCCAAAACCCTGTCTGTGTAAGTGCTGGAAGAGCCGAGAGGCCCCGCAGGGCCCTGGAAATCAGACGAGCCCCGCACTCCGAGCGGCAGGGACGGAGGGAGGGAGGGAGGGAGGAGGAGCGCGCCCCTCTCGCCGAGCCGAGGAAGGAAGGAGCGGAGCCCGGCCCCCGGCAGCGCGACAACAGCTTGTGCCGAGGGCTGGTTCTCAGCGGAGCGCAGCGAGGGAGCTGCTCCGCCCCGAGCGAGCCCCTGACCAGAGGCAGGGCGCCTACGAAGGGTTGAGCGCCGGGCGCACCTCTCTGATCTACAATCTCATGCCAGGTTAATTCTCCCAGAAGAACCAAAGCTGCATTATGGAGCACACAGAATCATATCATACAATGGGTTTTGTTGGAAGGGACCTTAAAGAGCATCACATCTGGTTCCTACCCCCTGCCATCACAGTATTAAAAAGGCAGGGACTGACTTCAGTACAAAAGAAACATCCTGCCCAAGACAGCCTTCCGATACAGGAAAGGTCTGCCTGAATATCAAGGGTTTGACCTTAAATATTTGGGCCTCTTACAGCAGTGTCTGAGGAGAGCGTCTGAACAGCAGAACAACAAGGAAAATTGCCTTTCTGGCAAGGCAGAAACACTTTTCAATACTCATTTTTCCTCACAGGGAAAATTCCCCTACCCAGTCCCAAGGAAAGCCTGTAAGGAAAATAATCAGTTGTTTGTCTCTGCGCTGCACCACCTGACTTGTTCAGTTTGGCAAGTGACTGGCTTCAGGTATTTCTTGTGGGAAATAGAATTCACCCCCTGGGAGATTTACTTCTTTGCTTAATAAACCTTTCATATCTATTATTGAGGGTTTGAGTGGTGAGAGCAAAGTTACCTTTGCACAGATCAAACTCCTCAAGTCCTGGGGATTTAGCAGAAAGTCCTGCAGTAAATCCACACAAATTACAGTCTTTCCATAACAAATCAAGCAGGCAGTGAGAAGAGCCAGCTTTTCAGGCCCTGGAAATACCACACTGCCAAAAAACTCAAGGGTCATCCTCTGGTCTGCCGGTGAAGGCAAAAGACCCACCTCTTCCCTTTCACTGCCATACAGGCAGAGCAACAGGCAGCAGCAGCAGCAGCACATAGTGTATGGGAACACAGAAGCCCATTTTTGATGGGTCAAGAGCAGAGGATGTCTGACACAGGGCACAGACACAGGCAAGGACCTCAGCATTCTGTGGGAACCTTAGGAAGGCCAAGGGCAAGGTTTTGCATGTGGGTTGGGGTAATTCCACGCACAAGCACAGGCTGGGGGAGAACGGATTGAAAGTAGCCCTGAGAAGAAGCACTTGGGGGTGCTGGGCCTGGCTTCAGTGGGCGCTTGAGCCCAGAACCCCTCTGTGTGCGGGGCTGCACCCTCAGAGTGTGAGCAGCAGGTCAAGAGAGGGGATTCTCCCCCTCTGCTGTGCTCTGGGGAGACCCCTGCAGTCCTGATCCAGCTCTGGGGCAACAGCACAAGAGGAACGTGGAGCTGCTGGAGCAAGTCCAGAGGAGGAAATGGAGATGCTGCGAGGGCTGCCTGGCAGCAAGGAACACTGCTACAACATTCCCAATGGAGCTGTTCCATGGACTATTAAAGTTCATGGATCACACGAGCGAAGAGCTGAAGTTCACACCCACGGAGCTCTGGAAGCAATACTGCAGTGGCAAGAGGACAGCTAGAAAAGCTGACAACTTGTCCCTTAGTTCAGGCTCATCGGTCAGTGGCACCACAGGCAAGAACCACCTGGGGGGTTCAGAAAACTGGGTTAGACATCAGGCTGCCCACAGGAGCAGCACTTGGCTCCTTGCAAAACAGCCTTCTACAGGACTAAGACACACGGGGAGAAACCGGGACAGGAAGCAGACTTGCACACAGCTACTCCTGAACCCAACAGAAGAGCAGAACCCTGCAAGTGCACGTGGGCTTCCTCCTGCTCCAGGTACAAAGCTCTGGCTGCCACAGCCCAGCTGAAGAGATGCTGACAGCACTGCAGTTTGCTCAGCCCACAGGTGAAAGGCCCTGCCAGTCTTACACAGCACGGGACACTCTCACAGGGTCTCAGTCACAGGGAAAATGGCTTTGAGCATTTGCCAGTGAGCACAAAGATGAATACTGGAACCTTGGATTGAGTCATCTGTGAACCAGCAAACACCCCAACAGCAAGAAAACCTCGTTAGAAGTAGCTGCTAGAGTCAACAGAAACACAAGCTCCATACCCGCTCCAGTTAAGCACAAAAGCCTCAAGCAAAAAGCAGACAACGGTTGAAGCATGACAGCTGAGAGATGGGGATCTTGGCAATCCATTACCCCTCAGGACTGACAGAGGAAGTGTCCTGATCAAGAGCAAATCTCATGGCATGTATTTTCAGGAAGTGTCCCTGAAATGGGGAAGGCCCCGAGAAGCTCTCTCGGAAGCGAGACTTTTACTCCTGGAACACAAACCTTTGTGACTATGCCATAACCAGCTGGAAGGAAGTCTCCATCCACACATCTCTCCCCACGCGGCAGAGTAACAGAAGGTCCCTCACGTCATGCTGAGGCAGCAGGTACTAGCTGCCAGCCAAAGGAAGGATGCTGATCAAGCAGACCTGCAGCTCAGCCTCCACAGGGGTAATCCTGCACTTGCTTTCCTTTGCAAAGTCGGTGCTGAGGGGTTTGGACATATACAACAGCATTTGAAAACCCAAATTCATGCAGACACCTAATAAGGGAAGATTTCTGCTGCTATCCAACCACCTCAGTCTGCAAGGGTACTGCACATCTGTGAAATACAAGTGGCTAAATGATCCTACCAACATCCCATTTTCCCGTAGTGCAACATCAGCCAGAATCCTCATGGATAAAACAATTCCCAGATCACAACTCTAAAAATACATCTGCAGGGCTCCAGAGGGCTTGAAGGCTGCTCCCTGAGCTATAACATCCCTGCTGGGCTGGAGGGAAAGCTTTACAGCAGCTCATTAAACCATAACTCCATCTGCTGCACAGTTCTGCCAACACCATAGAGATTGATTGCCAAAGTCACTCCCTTAGAGTTGAAAATTGGGCCATACAGTCACACTTTTATTCCTTTCTTCTGTGCTTCCGTAATCACACCTAAAATCCAGGTAAATGTGATTTAAGCAGCGACCCAAAGCCCCACTTGCCAAAATCACAGGCCAGAAAGCCTGGAGTAATTCGGCACTTCACCCTCTGAAGGGGGACACAGCCCAGCTCCATGCACACAACCACACCAGCTGCTTTGCCAGCAAAGCCTTGTGCTTCACACCTAGGCTTCTCCTGCATGTTTGTTCATAGCAGATGAGACATAAAAGTTCCTTTAAATCCTACCGACCCATCCTTGCTTGGGCACTGCTGAGGGGTCACAGGGACCAGCCCAACTGAGCTGGGTCAGATTGACCCCTACACAGGGAGCACAGATCCAGCCCCAGGCTGCCACCAGAAACTGGCAAAGGCTCTGCCAGTGGCAAAGAGGAACATCATTTCCTTGTGCAAAAGCTTCACTGCATTATTACAAGAAAATGTTTTGCACAATTACATTGAAAAACATCCAGATGGTTGGGAACACACGTTCACACTCCATGCAACACAGAAACAGTTCAATGCCATGTTATAGCATCCAGCTGCTTCTGTAGAGCCCAGAGAATGCTACTTGTGTTCTCTTAGTGCCACTCTCTTCTGGTGAGAAAGCTTTCTGGAAAGATTGCATCTCCTCTGCACATCCACAGCACCTACCAAAATGCAATCCCCATCTCATGCCAAGCCTCTGCAACCCAACAGCAAGAGAGGGACGTCAGAAGAGCACCTCTGACAAACCAGCAAGGCCAGGTGAATACTGTGCCTGCTTTGGCAGCACACGTATCAGCAAAGGAAGCAAAACTGTGGCTCACCTTGTAACAGGAAAGAAAAAGCAGCTCCCGCTGTCCAAAGCTGCTCTTCACACAGAGCAGGGGAACACCGGACAAGGTGAGGATGTGCTGGCACTTGAGAGCCACCTACAAACTGCACTGACCACTGCAAGCAGGAACCTGGAGAGCTGCTGCAGCTGCAGGCCCAGCCTGCGGGGCTTGTCCCACAGAACACGAGTGCAGCCAAACACAAGGTCCAGCCTGAGCTTACCTTTAAAGTAACTTTCCTTTCTTCCACCCTTATTTATCAGGGACGCCCAAGTCCTACCCAGAAAAGGAAAGCCTCAAGAGCTCTTGTAATGCTCTTTATGAATTGTAATCCTTTTCAATAGACAATATTTAGAGAAGAAAGGTTTGAAGGAAAGGGTGAAGTGTCCCTGGGACAAATCCAGATTTTAATGCAAGAAGTAGCTGCCAAGCAGTTAAAGGATATTTAGCAAAGCTTGTTTTAAAATGTAGGCTCACACTGAATTCTGAGCCACAGCAGCAGAGGTCAAAGAGCAGCCCAGCCAAATGAGCTGCTGCAGATGAAAGCACAGTGTTCCTATAGGAACCTTTCACACCGTAAAAGTTCCAGGAAGTTTTTGCAGAGCTCTAAACCTGTGTATCAGGTTTAGTTGATTTTAAATCTGACCGTTAAGTACCCCAGCCTCATGCAGGTAGCTTAAAATACAGCTAACAATTCTTGGAGACGCCAAGAAGTTTCTGCCTGCAACTCAAACTTGCAGACAACCCTTTTTCTGTAAGCCTTATACCTTAAGCACCTTATAGCTTAACACTCACTGCCTCATTTCAAACAGAACTTCACCAGAAGATTCTTCATCCAGTGTCAGCAAGGTTTGGTCTCCCACAGCCCTCACATGCTCACAAAGGAGGTGATGGACACTCCCAGTGCTGGTGAACACCTTCCCATTGAATGGCTTCTCAGGGGACATCCCCCGGGGCAAATGCACACAGAAGGAAACAAATTCCTTGTTTACTGTAAACCCCATCTCATTCTTGATCTCTCTCTCACACAAACCTTTTCTATTTACATTGCAAATGTGACTCTCAGCATCACTAAACTTTTTGTTTGGGAAACCAAGAAAAAAATCTCAAAACTGTGTCAAGAGATCAGCCCATTTGATTGCTTTGCAGCCCATCAACAGAAACTTAGGGTATTATCATCACTATTGCTCATGCCTGCAGTTTAGAAATACAAAGGTTAATAAAGCCATTTCATTCCTTGGGAACAAGTCTAAATTGATCTGTCTTTCCAGTCTCTCCCAGCTGTGGGAGATAATCCACCTGAAGAAATGGTGTCCCTGTGATTAACAGCAGTCCTGCAGGCCACAAACACACCCATTAGATTTCCTATTTGATCTGATAAATACATTTCAGGGGAGTAACTTTGGAGGACAGGGGAAATGTGCCACAACCGTAGAAGTCCACTTAGTTACTAAATTCACTAAGAACCACCACTGCCTTCTCCTGGTGCATAAAAGCCATTCGGAGAACAGGTTCTAGGCCTAGAAATAAGCAGCTGGAAGGGTGGTAAATGCAGAGAAAGCCCAGACCTTCACCCACCTACTTGTGCATCATCCATCCCTGCCTGGCACCACAGCCTTGGATCACCAGGCACCCAACAGAAGCAGCCTCAGAGCTCCCCAGGCCTCCTTCAGGCCACACTCCTATTACCCACTGGTCACCTTCCACCCCCTCAGGAAATTCCCCTCATGAAACCACAGGCATTATCTGCACTCACATCAAAGTCTGGGTCCAGCTCAGGACCCTGACCAGCATCATCTGCAACTATATCCCCTGCAGCAAGTTCCAAAAGTTGAATTACTCAGCAAAAAAAGGCACCTACACCTTCAGAAGCTCTTTGAATCTCCACCTCTTTCCCAAGAGAGAGTAGCTCCCTGAGAGTAGCTCCTAAGTAGAATAGCTACGACTGACAGGAAAAGAGCTTCTGGCATTCACCTTGAACTACTGAAGTCATCTGCCTGACCCAAACGACTGCAAGAACCCAGCATCCGTCTCAAGCTCTTTGATGATACTTTGTAAAGTGCAGTGAAGCATAGGGGAAAAAAGCAGTAGAACAGAACTCAGCCTTCACTTCCACCAGGTCAGGCAACAGGAGATGATGCAGAGGGTTGACCAATGTACAGGGGGGTTGTACAGGGGGGGTTAGAGGAATTTGCTTGTGTTAGAGGATTTTACTTGTGTTAGAGGAATTTACTTGCCTAGACAAGGTATTGTCTGTTGTAAGTGCTTACTAAGCAGTGTGGAGCAATGGTTATTCTCACGAGGGCCTGCACAACCCAGGATTAGAGCCGAGTGAGACAGCCTTGAACTCTTTCTGACTCAGCTGAGTCGAGGAGGCCTGGAGTCGAAGAAATGTAAGCAGAACGCTGCAACAGGCGCTTGCTGGCCACAAGGAATGCACCGCTTATCACAAGGCATGCACCCTGCTGTTGTAGAGATATGTGTGTAAAACTTAGCTTAGCCAATAGCAATGTATAGACAGGCGTGTGAACAGTTGTTGGGGACCAATGATAGCTTTGCTTTAGGAGCGTGGCTGATTTAGAATCCTATATAAACACTGTGTATGCAAACAATAAACGAGAACGATCATACTCATATTGAGGTTGCGTCGTTACTCCGGGCCCGACTCCCACTCCGACATCTGGTAGCAGAGGATGGTTCCCGACCAAAGATCTCCGAGACTGTGGTAAGCAGCAAGAGGAGGGTCGGAGCGGGAAGAATCGGCTGGGGAAGCCCTGCCGGGGACAAGAGGTCCAGGCAGACGCGGAAAGCCGGCGTTAGAGTAGCTCTCTAACCCCCAGGTGCAGCTATGGATCAGGAAGCTGCAGCCAACTTGCTCGCCGGAATCCTCTCCAAGAGAGGGAAAGAAGCGCCGGTGAAGCAGCTGATACGATTAATTAAGTTAGGCCAAAAATGGGGACATTTTGCAGACATTTGTCTGGTATTTTCCGTATCGGAATGGTGAGACTTTGGGGGAACCATGTGGCAAAAACTGTGGACACCAATGGAACTCTGTCCTAGAGACCTTAAAAGAAATGAGGGCAGAGAGGGAAGCTCCACCCCCCCCCGTTGTGCCTGGCACGGCATCACAGAAGCCTCCTCAGCATAAGGGGGAAGATAAAGTGAAACGGCACTCGCGTCCAAAAGTACAAGTAGAAAGTGCAAACGCGGTCACCTTCGACCTAGAGGATGAAGACCCCGAATCGGAATTGGAACCAGACCCAGAGTTTCCGGGAGAACCGGACTTGTACCCTTCCCTTCCTGACCCCAACTCAGACTCAGACAATTCAGACAGTTTGGTTCATCGGCAGATGCGATCCAGCCTCAGTGACGGTCAACTGCAACAGCTGCTGAAGAAATTAAAGTATTGGAGACAAAAGAAACCTCCGAACCCTCTGCCCCACCCTCCTACAATCCAGTAGTAAAGAAAGGGGAATGGGAGGGGGGTGCTGGGCATGGGGTACGGGATTACGGTAATAACCCTGCTAAATGTTATCATCAAAGATGCAATTGTTATGGGGGAATTTTCGGCTATGGGTCCCTCGGCATTCCCGGTGTTTAACACTCCACAGGGGGGAAAAAAGTGTGAGGCATTGGATTTAAAGGCTGTAAAGGAGGCACGTCAACCGGTAACATCCTACGGGTTAAAATCATCGTATACTCGGGCAATTATCACACATATTTTTTCTGCATATATCCTAGCACCATATGATATCCATATGATAGCTCAATTGTTGCTTACTCCCCACCTTCAGATGTGATTTAAAGTGAGCACAGCAGAGGAAAAGGCTGGATACATGGCTACTGCCTTTTCTGCTGCTGTTAAACCCCTTTTACAATAAGGTTAGAGCGATCACGGGGGTACTAAAGATATGAGATGTTATAATTGTGGACGGACGGGACATTGTAAAAAAGAAACAGTGTACTGTAAAGAAAACTAGTTCAGCAGCCCGCCGCCCCCCCTTGTCAATGATTGAATGAATTGAAATTTGATCTTAGGACATCCGTTTTATGGATGTTTTCAGTCCTTCTTAAGGTGAAGGGAGCAACCTTTTTTACGTTAAAGTTCTGCATCAAGACCTGCAGTGGAAAGGTCTGTGATGAACTGTGGACTTATATACAACTCATTTAATACAATCTCTCTGTGATACTCATGTACTAGAAGCTGGTAAAAATAAGTATGTCCAGGTTTCTATCGACCTTTGGAGACCTTTATATATACTGCTGGCTACTTCTTCCAACATAGGCTGGCCACCTGTGTCGGAATGAGTGTGCATTTTGGTCAGTATAAAAGCCCAAGCCTCATGCGATGTGGGGGAGGCAGAGCCTCTGCGGGGACGCATGCTAAGGTTGGGCCTGCCACCTCGCACTGAGATGATGCTTCTCGGAGCTGGTTTTCTTGTTAGTCTCCACAGGGTCCTTGTGCCACGTTCTGTACGTGGGATTGTGTAGTGGAAATAATGATTGTCTGGATTTTGTGCTTCAAATATTGTAGTTGTGCGGAGTGTGCTTGTGGGATCCCATACGTGTGTGTGTGTGTGTTAAGGGCAGACGGTGTTCTGTGTATTTTTGTTGTTGGGTTCATGTAAAAGTTTCTAATAGATAGTAGTTTAACATTTCAGACAAGAAAGGGTTAATGCCAAAGTGAAGTTGCCGACAGATGTTTATGGTTGCTGCTGAAGCAGGCAGGCAGCTGTAGCTGCTGCCGAGCAGGCAGGCGTTTGTTGCCGTGCAAAGCAGGGTGAGCAACTTCAAAAAAAAAAAAAAAAAAAAAAAGGTTATTTGATAAAAGTTCAGTTCCCATGTTCAAAAGAAGCTGCTTTCAGATTCGGCTCCCGGTGCTCCACTGGTGGAAGGACCAGGATGGACACCAGATCCGAGGAGAGAAAAAACAAAATAAAACAAAACCAAGCTTAATATGTTTAGAGTAACCTGAGGATGAATCCAAGACTTGGAGGAACAGATAGATCGGTTGAAACAAGAACTGCTAATTGAAAAAGCGAGAGGGGTAGTGCAACCACAAGCATTACGAGCCGTCATCTAAGCAACATCAGGGTGGCAGATACAGAACCTATCTACTTCTCAAGAACTGATAACCTGGAAAAGTGGGTATATTTGTGTCCTCCTGCCTACAGGTCCATGGCAACTGCCTGCAAAGTTTGTCAAGCCTTGCCATGAGCTGGACAGACAAATGGAGGGACCTGATGCCTCAGCTACAGGAGCTGAACGTGAATACCCCGAGCAGAATGAGATAGAGGAAGAGAAAAAACAATGATTGCTAAACATTATTTGGAAGCAACTGAAAAGTAACAGCTTGAATATGTGTGTTTGTAAAGTAGCTGTTGTTAGAGGCTTTGATTTTGTGTATGAAACCACCTGTATTTACTAGTCAGTTACTGATAACAAACTACACCTTGTATTTATATGGATGTCACTTCTAAAAGAGATGTTAGAGTATGCAAATTTGTAGTAGCTGCTAGAAAATGCTAAGGCAAAAGATAGAAATATTCTAATACAATGGTAGTGTTATAAAACAGGTAAAGGAACAAGTTAAGAGGGTGAGAGAATTCCACTGGTAAGAAATTTCTTTGGCTAGTCCCTTGCTGGCATCAGCATCTTCAACATGCTGCTGCACCCTGTAATAGTTACTCTGCTGATGTAAATCTGTGTGTGTGCCTTGCTGTAATAACAGCTTGGTATTGGATGAAGCAGGTGAAACTGCATTGACAACAAGGTGTAAGGACTGAGGCTGACCAAATACCTGCTACCACAATCAAGGGCAAGACTGGGTTGGCCTCTGTGTTTGCCACCAAGAAGAACCTTTAGCTCCGCTGCTGGCTGCAACCCAGCAGGCGTGGAGTGGTAGGGACACATGCCATGCCAGACCTTGATGTGAAGGATGGCCTCCCCTGATACCAGAGAGCCATATGTGTTGCATGAATCTCTCAGGCCATAGTAGCTCTATACACAAGGAGCTGCAACAACTCAAAGACAACTTGCACAAATTAAAAGAATGTGACTTTTGGGACCTCACCTCTTGGTTAAGATCACTGGGACTAGGATCCTGGCTAAGCAGTATTTTAAGTCATTTTTTGCCTGTATGTATCTTACTTTTGCTTATCTTGATTTGTTTGCCTTGTATTATTCAATGTATTCAGCAAAGCCTTATGAAAATTGTAACAAATATGCTTGAAAAAGAAAAAGGGGGAATTGTGGAAGCGTGGTTGGCAGGCAAGGGTTACGTTCCCATGGCTGAACTTGGCCAGGGACCAGTTTTGTAAAAGTCAGTGAGAAACCCAGCTCGGTAAAAAACACCAGCTGTGCAGGGGGGTAAAACTGACCTTGTAGTTAATGAGCATCTTGAAGGGAGGAATAAGGAGGTTAGAAAACGGGATGTTTGCAAATGTTTGCAAAGCTTACTTAGTAGATCACTTAGCAAAATTTTCCTTGTGCGACAGAAAGCATCCTGGTTTGTGCAAAAGAAAAACGGGGGAATTGTGGAGCAATGGTTATTCTCACGAGGGCCTGCACAACCCAGGATTAGAGCTGAGTGAGACAGCCTTGAACTCTCTCTGACTCAGCTGAGCTGGGGAGGCCTGGAGTCAAAGAAATGTAAGCAGAACGCTGAAACAGGAGCTTGCTGGTCACAAGGAATGCACCGCTTATCACAAGGCACGCACCCTGCTGTTGCAGAGATATGTGTGTAAAACTTAGCTTAGCCAATAGCAATGTATAGACAGGCGTGTGAACAGTTGTTGGGGACCAATGATAGCTTTGCTTTAGGAGCGTGGTTTATTTAGAATCCTATATAAACACTGTGTATGCAAACAATAAACGAGAACGATCATACTCATATTGAGGTTGCGTCGTTACTCCGGGCCCGACTCCCACTCCAACATGTAAGATGCAGGGGGCATCTTGGCTTGATAAGGCGAGCAGACAAGGACCATCTCATAAAAGGTATTATTTCCTTTGATATAGTCTGTAAGGTGCAGGGGGCATCTCGGCTTTGCAAATTGGCTTGGTAAGCTGGCCTGGTAAGCGTATGCATGGTTTGGAATCCTTCCATAAATCGAGATAGGAAATCTTGTAGGTAAAGGTGTGTACCCGGCTGCTAGTGTCCATTTGGTGTGCACCCACAAGGAGGAGGGGACTTCTTGTGGTTCGGGTCCTGCAAGATGCAGGGGGTGTCTTGCAGAAAAGGTTTTGGGTTTTACTGGTATACACCCAAAGGAAGCAGGGGATTTCCTGTGGTTTGGGTCCTGCAAGATGCAGGGGGTGTCTTGTGGAAATGGTTTTGGATCTTGTTACTTGATTTATTTTGTGGCTTCTTACATTAAGGATTTTGGTCTTGTGATTTTGCTGTCAGTGACAGACTGTTATAACTAAACAGGGGGCATCTTGTGATTTCGGTCCTACAAGACACAGAGGGTGTCTTGTGGAAATGCTTTTGGGTCCAGTGTGCTATCAACAGCCCATAAGGGATTTGATTCAGTGATGCCATCAGCGTGGGTCCCTGAATAGGTTAGTCGAATTACCCTCCGATACAGCGGGCTGTCCAGTATGGTTCCCACAGTGGGACACAGACAGGCTGGCCGGACACAAGGGTCTCGTCCTTCTTGGGACACTGACAGGCTGGTCAACTATAGAGGGTTCAAGGAAACTCCCCTATTAATGTTACGATATGGTCTGAGCCATAGGGGTTAGGAAGTATTGCTTTTGATTCTACTGGTATTCGCCTTATTTTGTGGCTTGTTACAGTAATGATTTTGGTCTTGTGATTCTGGTACTGGTGACAGGATGTTATAACTGTGTTATTAACTGTTGTTTGGTTGGTTGAATTTAAGTCTCTGTCTTTGTCTCAAGTGTTGTAACTGTGTGGAGTATGTCTGGGGATCCCATCTGTGTGTGTGTGTGTGAATGTGAGATTGATAATGGAAAATCAGCAGAGTGAAGAGATCTTGAAAAGGAATCCTTTTGGGTGCATTTTGGCACACTGGAAAGAACTTGGAGGGTCTCCTGGGGGCTCGGTAAATAAGAAAATATTGGTAAAATATTGTAACCAATGGTGGCCTTTGTATACTTTGGAAGATCAGGAAAAATGACCTAAAAATGGAACTCTGAATTATAATACATTGTTACAATTAATGTTGTTTTAAGGGGGCAAGGAAAATGGGATGAAGTAATGTATGCAGGTGTGGTTTTCACTTTAAGAAATCACATGGAGTGACAGACTGAATGCAAAATTAATACAGCTCTACCAGATTCCTTAATTTTGGCTTTAGAAAAGGACAGGGAAAAGCTGTAAGTTAAGCTGGAGATGCTCAGCCTGTGACATTGGGGAAAGACGTTTAAAGTTAAAAAACAGTAATCAGGCAGATAGGGTGGAAAATCACGTACCACAGGTACCTCCGAGAGGAGCACCCTCTGCATCTGCCTTATCTGATATTGATAAGGAGGAAGAGATTGCTGTCAATGGCAACCAGCGGCACATCCACATTCAGAGTTAAGAAGGGGTTAAACCAGAAGCGCTGTTGCAGAGGCAGGCACCTGCAGCCCTGCAGAGCAGGGGGAGCCGCTGTGAGAAGGAAAAAAGGGAAAACCAAGGCGGAAAGGGGGGGAGCTCGAGCAGCTCCAGTGTTTAGGCGTGGGAGGAGGTGGGGGAGTGGGGTCCTCTTCTGTGGGACCGGATCGGTGTGGGTACTATGGGGGCTTTGGATGCTGGACGTGAGGCTGCCCGGGGCGGGGTTGGCAGTGCCATGGGGTGGCTCTGGTGACTGAACTGGAACTAAACTGACGGGGACCTGGGGAATCTACCCTAGCAGACCCACCGGTTACATTAAAACTAGGGAGTAGAGGAAATAAAGTGGAATTTTAGTGGATACAGGAGCAACTTATTTGGTGTTAAATTGGAGATAAAAGAATTCATTAGAGATGTGGGAGCTACTGGCCACCAAGGGAAAAAAAAGAAAGAAAAGAAAAAAAAAGAGAGGCATTCTTTCTGAAACCGTTAAAATACAAATTGGGAAGGCAAATAGGAATGCATAAATTTTTATGCATGCCAAATTCTCTAAAATCTTTATTAGGGTGAGAAGCAACATTTAAAGAAGGCAAAATGGAATTTAGAGTTAAAACCAATCGATTAATTGCAGTTTTGAGTTTATCTTTAACTCAACAGAAAAAGCAAACAGGAGGACCTCCCTGAAACAGAAGAAATCCTTAATCAGGTATATGTGGGAGTATGGGCATCTGAAGTTCCAGGTAAGGTGAAAAATGCTTTGCCTGTTAAAGTGGAAATAAAAAGGGGGGCCTGCCCAATCAGAATAAAACAGTATCCCTTAAAATTAGAAGATCAAAGGGAATAAAAAAAAATCATTGATAAATTTTAAAATATAGATTATTAATTGAATGCGAATCGGAATGTAATACTCCTATCTGGACAGTAAAGAAATATGATGGGAAAAGTTGCAGCTTGGTTCAAGATCTCAGAGTAATCAACAAAATTGCAGAGGATATTCATCCAGTAGTAGCTAATTCAATGACTTATTGACTAGATTGAATAATAATCAGAAATGGTTTGCCATCCTGGATTTAAAGGACGCTTTCTTTTGCTTACCATTGGCCAAAGAAAGCCAAAGTTATTTGCTTTTGAATGAGAAAATCCTGACACAGGAAGGGAAACTCAATTAACTCGGACAGCATTACCTAAAGGGTTTAAAAACAGTCCAGCAATTTCTGGAATCAGCTAGCATGAGAACTGGAATCATGGCAGCCACCTGCTCAGACGGGGACTCTGTTACAACATGTGCATGACCTGTTCACTGCTACAGAAACAGGAAGAATGTATCCAGTGGACAATGGAATTATTACAGTTTTTGGGACTGAACGGTTATCGGGTATCCAAACAAAGCCCAACTAATCCGAACCTGAGTTTGGGTTACCTAGGGTATGAAATAACAGGAGGACAGGGAGAACTTGGAACTGCTGGAAAAGAAGCCATTTGCCAGACTCCACGACTGTCAACCGTCAAGGAGCTCTGGACATTCCTGGGAATAACAGGATGGTGCAGACTTGGATCCATGATTATGGTGTTCTGGTAAGACCACTGTATGAACTTCTGAAGGGAAACCCTCCCTCTCTGGACTGGACTGATTGTGTTCTGGCACAAGAGGGACAAGATACCCCTGGGTGCTCTCCAGGGTGAACATCTGTCTCCTCCAAGGCAGGGGCTGCAGTTCCCTTTGCCCGGGGAACTACAGTTTAACAACCAAAGAACAGCAGTAGAACAAGAATATTAAAACAAGTGAAGAGCACACATAGAGCAATGACATCTTCAACAATCGGCACAGCCGCTACCAGTTTGCCGCTGATGGCCCAGCTGATGGCGCTGCAGGCTGGGATCGCATCCCAGGCACCATGGATCTGATCTCCAGCCAGCAGCAGATCTCACCCCATGTGTCCTGACTAGACCTGTAGTGCTGCTCTGCACCTCTCTCTGCACAAGACTACGGAGCTTTCTGTTCAGTTCCTCAGCTCTGGGGAGCAGATCCGGTGCACAGCGGCGGGATCCAGGAAAGCCTCTGAGGCCCAGAGGCTCCCAAGATTGATGTCCAGCAAAAGCCTCCTCCAGGATCACAAGCAGCAGCGCCGGGCAGCCAGGCTGTTACCAGCAGTGCTTCCATCTGCTCAGTAAAGACCTGTGTGCAAAGCACGGTGTCTGACACTGAGGGTCTTTCCTTGGTGGCTGTGAAATACACACTCAGCGGGGGATGAGCTCTGGTGGGGCAGGGCAAGAACACTGCAGGACAGAGGAGTTTCAGTCCTACTGAAGGGCAGCCCTCTCCCAGGACTTTGCTAGAGCAGCTCGGCTGCAGCCCTGCTCTTGGTGGTCCCTGCACCTTCTGGTCTCTGGCAGTGTGCCCTGCCATGGCTGCACAGCTCTGCTGGGGAGGGTGGAGAGGAGAGGATGGAGGAGGAGAAGGAAGCACAGTGCTGGGCACCCAGGGCAACAGAGCTGCCAGGGCAGCACCCAGGGGGAAAGAAGCCCGAAACTGCTGGCTCTTGGGCACCCACACCCTGCCCAGGCTCTGTGCGCTGGTGGCAGCGATGGTTCCCGAGCCCAGGCAGGTTGAACAGCACCGCCTGACGTAGGGGCAGTCTGTTAATCCTCTGTGCACCATTACAGTATCACAGTATCACAGTACGTTAGAGATTGGAAGGGACCTCAAAAGCTCATCCAGTCCAATCCCCCTGCCGGAGCAGGAACACCTAGATAAGGTTACACAGGAACGTGTCCAGGCGGGTTTTGAATGTCTCCAGAGAAGGAGACTCCACAACCTCCCTGGGCAGCCTGTTCCAGTGTTCTGTCACCCTCACTGAGAAGAAGTTTCTTCTCAAGTTTAAGTGGAACCTCTTGTGTTCCAGTTTGTACCCATTGCCCCTTGTCCTATCATTGTTTGCCACTGAGAAGAGCCTGGCTCCATCCTCGTGACACTCCCCCTTTATATATTTATATACACTAATAAGGTCACCCCTCAATCTCCTCTTCTCCAAACTATAGAGACCCAGCTCCCTCAGTCTCTCCTCATAAGGGAGATGCTCCACTCCCTTAATCATCTTAGTTGCCCTGCGCTGGACTCTCTCCAGCAGGTCCCTGTCCTTCCTGAACTGAGGGGCCCAGAACTGGACACAATATTCCAGATGAGGTCTCACCAGGGCAGAGTAGAGGGGAAGGAGGACCTCTCTCGACCTACTAACCACCCCCCTTCTAATACACCCCAGGATGCCATTGGCCTTCTTGGCCACAAGGGCACAGTGTCGGCTCATGGTCACCCTGTCGTCCACCAGGACCCCCAGGTCCCTCTCCCCTACACTGCTCTCTAAGAGGTCGTTCCCCAACCTATACTGGAACCTGGGGTTGTTCCTGCCCAGATGCAGGACTCTACACTTTCCCTTGTTATATTTCATCAAGAAAATGTCCTCAGTGATCCCCAATGTCCCCATGACCTCCAATATCCCCAACCCCTGTGTCCTCCAATGTCCCCAACCCTTGTGTCCCCCCATGTCCCCAGTGACCCCCCAATCACCCCAACCCCTGTGTTCCCCCATATCCCCCCGTGTCCCCATATCCTTTGTCCCCCCCATGTCCCCCCATTTCCCCCAATGTCCCCACTCCCTGTGTCCCCCCATGTCTCCCAATGACCCCAATGTCCCCCAGTGACCCCAAATGTCCCCAACCCCTGTGCTCCCCCAGTGACCCCCAGTGTCCCCAACCCCTGTGTCCCCCCATGTCCCCCAGTGACCCCCAATATCCCCAACCCCTGTATCCCCCCCATCCCCCCCAATGTCCCCATTGACCCCCATGTCCCCCCCAGCTGCCCCCCAGCCCTGTCCTGCCCGAGGTGGATGATGACGATGATGATGATGACTCCGAAGATGCCCTCAATGAGTTCGACTTCCTGGGCTCTGGGGACAGCGGGGGACAAGGGGACCCCATGGGGCTGGGTCAGTGGGGCTGGCACTTCTTACAGCTCTTTCTAATCTACAAAATCACACTATTGATTTATAAACCTCTCAAACATAATGGTTCCTACCATTTTATATGATTATTTATCTTAAAAACTTCACTCTTTTCTAACAGTTCCCCCCTTTGAAAATACTTCACTCAAGTTAAGTTAAGTATTTTCATTCCCTTAGGTAGCTGTTTCCTGATAAATAGGAGGAGGTGTGAGGGATTTTGGATGTTCTTTAATTACTGCTCCTATAATTTGATGACTCCACGCATTGCTCCGGGTTATTTCCTTTCGAATACAGAAATACATCAGGGTGACTTTTTTTTTTTAATTGGGCCTTCCATGGGTAGGTGAGTAGTCCAGGTTCCATCACTTGCTGCCCAACCAAAATGTCCTATACTACGCACCATAGAATATTTACAATCTTCATTGCCAATTGGGACCTGTATTCCTTTTCCTCCAATTTTAGTCCCGGGCATGCAAATCCTGCCATTAAAGCAATCTTAACTGGAGGTATTGCGATTTCCTCAGGGTCCGTGCCACAATCTAAAATTTTGGTACAATTCCACCAAGGAACGTTTTTGATAACATCCCGACTAACCCTATTTATAGACAGCAAATCATCGATGTCTATATTGTCTGCTACGTTTTGCTTTCCTGTCCATTTAAGGCACCAAGATGTATTCCCGATATATTGAAATTTCTGCAAAATGCTCACTGACCAAATCGTGTCCCAGTTGTTTTAAACCAATTTATTTTTCTTTCTTTGCAAAGTCCGTATTGAGTTTGGTTGTGTACACAATTGCCAATTATTGTTCCTTTACATTCATACATGGTGTGATAGACTAGTGTTTGAGAGGTTACTGTTGTGGTAATGCATTCATTACAGTCATCGCTTTTATCAGCCGCGACATTTGCCTATATGGGCCCAAACAGAACCATCGCCAAAAGAGGTCCGGTCAGGATCATAGTGCTCAGCGGTCACAGCCCCAGGGGTTGCCGCCCTTGGCAGACCCTTCCAGCTGCAGCACTGATTCCCTCTGGTCTTGCCCTCTCTGGAAGGTCAGAGGTATATTTCTCGTCAGCTATTATGACAATAATATTTGATCCACAACAACTGTTCCAACGGGGTTATAGTTTCACACAGAATGCAAAAGAACTGTAATTGATTTCTCATTTATTACCCTCAGATCCCGTACTAATCTATATTCACCATTTTCAAAAATAATCACTGCATCCAATTTGGCCAATAAGTCCCATCCTAAAAGGGAATGGGGCATTCAGGTACATATAGAAATTTGTGTGTTAATTCCTTTCCTCTAAGTGGCAGATCCAGGGGCTGCAAGAATGGCCGTATTTCCTCCTTCCCTGTGGCTCCCACAATTGTTGTAGTTCTTTCCCCTAACCTTCCATGTAAATCATTTAAAACTGAATAGGTAGCCCCTGTGTCTATTAAAAGTTTCACTTCTTTCTCTCCCAACTGGATTTTCACGAGGGGCTCTTCACTTCTCGCCCTGTCTAGTCAGCTTTGGTTATCAAACTCTCCTAGCACCATCGCCTTAGCTGCATCAGATCCCATAAAAGAATTCCCTGGAGACATAAATTGTCCTCCCCTAAATGGACATTCATTTTTCCAGTGTCCTTCCTGTTTGCAGTATGCACATTGATTATATCCTAACCTGTGTACATTCATTCCCACTTTTGGATTACAAAATCCTCTTCCTCTAGGGTTAGAGAGATGCTGTTCTCTCCCCTGGGTTGCTGCCAACAAATTCTGCTGCTGATTGTTTTCAGGTAAATAAATCTCCAGGTGAGAAGGGTACTTTAATGCACACCGGTCCTTCTGTCTTAAAGGCACAAGCACTCCTCTGGACGTCTGAGCCTGCACTTTTCTTTTTATTTCCCCTCTGTCGAGTTCTATGCGAGACTGGGGTAATAGGGAGGCTTGCTTTCTGATCTCTTTTACACTCGCAACTATCCAGACTCTCGAGATCACTATCACTCATCTTCTCCCCCCCCCTTTCTTCATTTAATGCTGGCGGGGCTGACGGAGTGACTGCCAAATCCAAACTTTCAACATCGCTCCGGTGTTGTAAGCTATTGTCTAAAACAAGGCACTTCATACATTTTCTCAGTAACACATTCCTTACACTGTTCATTAACATTTACCTTTATAGCCATTATTTCACAAGATTATTTTTTTTTGCCACTCATCATTATTTCTTAAAGAATTATATATAATACCTTGTCCTATTTTTCTTTCCTGTTATAACATCAACTGCAGTATAGTATTATACTGTAAAGTCCCATTTTTCAGGCCATTTCTCCTGAACCCCCAGTTCATACTGTGTCCACCATACATTACAATAATTAATTAATCTGCTTTTCAGCATACTCTGCCCAAATCCACCCTCCTTCCAATGGCTTAAAATACAGCCTAATGGAGAGGACTTGGGAACCGACAGCATTTTTTTTTTCTTTTTTCTCTTTTTCTTTTTTTTTCCTTTTTTTCCTCTTTTTCTCTTTCTTTTTTTCTTTCCTTTTTCCTTTTGTTTTTCCTTTTTTTCTTTTTCTCTTTTTTTTCCTTTTTTTTCCTTTTTTTTCGCCTTTTTTTTTCCTTTTTTCTCTACTCCACACACACCACACACTCGCCACTAAGTTACAACATTTAGCCAGACAGATGCTGATCCCGCAGCACAAATACCAATACCAATACCAATACCAATGCCAATACCAATACCACTTGTGCCGAACCTGCAGAGCTTTCGCTACTAACGGATGGCGCCTAGGCTTTTACCCCGGGAGCTCCCTAGCCCCAACCAAGCGCAGCTTTCGCCGCGTCTAACAGGCAGGCTTTACCAAATCAGACTTCGCGAGGCCAGATGCAGCTTTCACCGCATCTCTCTGGTAGACTTTTCGAAGCCAAAGTTTCACCAAACCAAGCAGGCTTCGCCTACAGCCAAGCTTATCAGAAGTCTATGCCCTTACACTTCACTGAAATTCGGTACCGTAAATACCAAACCATACGAAAAATCGGTACCATAATTACCAAACCATACTAAAATTCGGTACCGTAATTACCAAACCATACTTTACAAATCAGAAAAAAAAGAAAAAGCACCTTCCTTACCATACCAGAGGTCCGTCGTGAGCAGCAGAGGTCGGTCGCGGTCGATGGCTCCCCGAGAATCTCTCGGTGCCGGCTGGAGCAGGACCGAAACGCGATCCGCCTCAGCAATGCCCGCGAGGTCCCATCTGGGTCGCCAAAATGTTAGCGGAGGAACTGACGCATAACCACCGGAATGGTTATATGAGGTGCTTTATTGCAGCACTGGGAAACCAGGGGCACGCGCCCAAATCTGGCTTCGACCTCGTCACATCGCGTTCGCAATTTATACACTGAAGGTTACATAATTAATACATATTCAATACAGATTGCATCATTAACTAATACATATGCATTAAGGATTGCCACATCAGTCTATTATGACATCAGTCTCTTCTGCGCTTGCGCAGCCCCCCTCTGGTGGTCGTCCTGATGAAGTAAGGAGTCTTCCTCGGATGAAGTAAGAAGTCTTCCTCGGCTTGTTCTTTTCACCTTTTTGTCCTCTGGACATATCCCAGCCATTATGTGGACGCCAGCATTGTTCTATTTTCCCTTGACTACCTCTGGTAATTTCTAGGTTCTGCTTGGGTAGAATTTCACAATATACCTCTCTAAATTCACCCATACACCCTTCACCATATATGGTTATATAAGCTCTTGCTACCAAGACTACCATTGTATCACTGGTTACAGGTTAACCACGATACCGGACTGCAGACGGAACTGCAAAATTATAGCTCTTTCTAATCTACAAAATCACACTATTGATTTATAAACCTCTCAAACATAATCGTTCCTACCATTTTATATGATTATTTATCTTAAAAACTTCACTCTTTTCTAACATTGTCACCTCTGCTGTCACCGCACAGGACGGCAGCCGTGGACGTGGAGCCGGTTTATGCCTTCTGAGGGCACAGGTAGGGAACGGGGGCCAATGGGGGGGATCTGGGGTCACCCCATTGTTTGGGACCTGACCCCCATGGTCCCTTTCACCCCATGGCCCTTGTCACCCCATCATTCCTATCACCCCATGGTCCCTATCACCCCATGGTCCCTATCTCCCTATGATCCCTATCACCCCATGGTCCCTATCTCCCCATGTTCCCTATCATCCCCCAATCCCTATGTCCCCCTGATTCCTATCTCCCCCTGTCCCTATCTCCCCATGGTCCCTATCTCCCCCTGTCCCTATCACCCCCCTGGTCCCTATCTCCCCCTGTCCCTATCTCCCCCTGTCCCTATCACCCCCCATGTCCCTATCACCCCCCCTGGTCCCTATCACCCCATGGTCCCTATCACCCCATGATCCCTGTCACCCCCTGGTCCCTATCTCCCTACGATCCCTATCACCCCATGGTCCCTATCTCCCTATGTTCCCTATCACCCCCCCATCCCTATCACCCCCCTGTCCCTATCTCCCCCTGATCCCTATCTCCCTATGTTCCCTATCACCCCCCTGTCCCTATCTCCCCCTGATCCCTATCTCCCTATGTTCCCTACCACCCCCCCTGATCCCTATCTCCCCCTGTCCCTATCACCCCCGTGCCCCCCCATCCCCGCTCACCTGTCCCTGACCCCGCAGGGGCCCGGTGGTGGCTGTGGCCATGGGCTCTGAGCGGGGGCTCTGCTGCAGCGCCGGCCTCGACGCCTGCATCCTCTGCTGGCGCCTGCCCGAGCTCCACAGGGACCCCTACGATGGCTACGGTGGGGACCATGGGGGGCACGGGGAGGGGCATAGGGCCACCAGGGGCAGGCCGGGAAGCAAGGGGGGTCATTTGGGGTCACGTGGAGCTGATTTGGGGTCACTCGGGGACGTTTGGGGTCACACAGGGTTTATTTGGGGTCACTCGGGGTCATCTGGGGTCCCTCGGTGCAGTTTGGGGTCCCCTGCTGCAGTTTTGGGGTCCCCTGCTGCAGTTTTGGGGTCCCTCGGTGCAGTTTTCGGATCCCTCGGTGCAGTTTCGGGATCCATCGGTGAAGTTTTCGGGTCTTTCGTTGCAGTTTGGATCCCCTGGTGCAGTTTGGGGTCCCTCGGTGCAGTTTTGGGGTCCCTCGGTGCAGTTTTTGGGTCCCTCGGTGCAGTTTTGTGGTCCCTCGGTGCAGTTTTCGGATCCCTCGGTGCAGTTTCGGGATCCGTCGGTGGAGTTTTCGGGTCTTTCGGTGCAGTTTGGATCCCCTGGTGCAGTTTGGAGTCCCTCGGTGCAGTTTTGGGGTCCCTCGGTGAAGTTTGGGGTCCCTCGGTGCACTTTTCAGGTCCCTTGGTGCAGTTTTGGGGTCCCCTGGTGCAGCTTTGGGGTCCTTCAGTGCAGTTTTGGGGTCCCCTGATGCAGTTTGGGGTCCCTCGGTGCAGTTTTGGGTCCCTCGGTGCAGTTTGGGTCCCTCGGTGCAGTTTGGGGTCCCTCGGTGTACTTTTCGGGTCCCTTGGTGAAGTTTTCGGGTCCCCTGGTGCAGTTTTGGGGTCCTTCGGTGCAGTTTTGGGGTCCCTCGGTGCAGTTTGGGGTCCCTCGGTGCAGTTTGGGGTCCCTCGGTGCAATTTTTGGGTCCCTCGATGCATTTTGGGGTCCCTCGGTGCAGTTTGGGGTCCCTCGGTGCAGTTTGGGCTCCCCTGGTGCAGTTTGGGGTCCCCTGCTGCAGTTTTGGGGTCCCTCGGTGCAGTTTTCGGATCCGTCGGTGCAGTTTCGGGATCCATCGGTGAAGTTTTCGGGTCTTTTGGTGCAGTTTGGATCCCCTGGGGCAGTTTTGTGGTCCCTCGGTGCAGTTTTCGGATCCCTCGGTGCAGTTTGGGGTCCCTCGGTGCAGTTTGGGGTCCCCTGGTGCAGTTTTGGGTTCCCTCGGTGCAGTTTGGGTCCCCTGGTGCAGTTTTGGATCCCTCGATGCAGTTTGGGGTCTCCTGGTGGAGTTTGGGGTCCCTCGGTGCAGTTTTGCGGTCCCTCGTTGCAGTTTTGGGGTCCCTCGGTGCAGTTTTGGGGTCCCTCGGTGCAGTTTGGGGTCCCTCAGTGCAGTTTGAGGTCTGTGGTGCAGTTTGGGGTCCCTCGGTGCAGTTTTGGGGTCCCTTGGTGCAGTTTGGGTTCCCTCAGTGCAGTTTGGGGTCCCCTGGTGCAGTTGGGGGTTCCCTGGTGCAGTCTGGGGTCCCTTGGTGCAGTTTGGGCTCCCTCGGTGCAATTGCGATCCCTCGGTGCAGTCTGGGGTCCCTTGGTGCAGTTTGGGGTCCCCTGGTGCAGATGGGGGTCCCCTGGTGAAGTTTGGTGTCCCTCGGTGCACTTTGGGGTCCCCTGGTGCAGTTTGGCGTCCCCTGGTGAAGTTTGGGGCCCCTCGGTGCAGTTTGGGGTCCCCTGGTGTGGTTTCGGGTCTCCTGGTGCAGTTTGGGGTCCCTCGTTGCAGTTTGGGGTCCCTCGGTGCAGTTTTGGGTCCCTCGGTGAAGTTTTGAGGTACCTCGGTGCAGTTTTGGGTCCCTCGGTGCAGTTTGGGGTCCCTCGATGCAGTTTTGGGTCCCTCGGTGCAGTTTTGGGTCCCTTGGTGCAGTTTTGGGGTCCCTCGGTGCAGTTTGGGGTCTCCTGGTGTAGCTTGGGGTCCCTCGGTGCAGTTTTGGGGTCCCTCGGTGCACTTTGGGGTCCCTTGGAGCATTTTGGGGTCCCCTGGTGCAGTTTGGGGTCCCTCGGTGCAGTTTGGGCTCCCCTGGTGCAGTTTGGGTTCCCTCTGTGCAGTTTGGGGACCCCTGGTGCAGTTGGGGGTCCCCTGGTGAAGTTTGGGGTCCCTCGGTGCAGTTTGGGGTCCCTTGGTGCAGTTTGGGGTCCCTCGGTGCAGTTTGGGGTCCCTTGGTGCAGTTTTGGGTCCCCTGGTGCAGTTTGGGATCCCTCGGTGCAGTTGGGGTCCCCTGGTGAAGTTTGGGGTCCCTCGGTGCAGTTTGGGGTCCCACGGTGCACTTTTCGGGTCCCTTGGTGCAGTTTGGGGTCCCACGGTGCACTTTTCGGGTCCCTTGGTGCAGTTTTCGGGTCCCCTGGTGCAGTTTGGGGTCCTTCGGTGCAGTTTTGGGGTCCCTCGGTGTAGTTTTGGGGTCCCTTGGTGCAGTTTGGGATCCCCCTGATGCAGTTTGGGGTCCCTCGGTGCAGTTTTCGGGTCCCTTGGTGTATTTTGGGGTACCTCGGTGCAGTTTTGGGGTCCCTCGGGGCAGTTTTGGGTCCCTCGGTGCAGTTTGGGGTCCCCTGGTGCAGTTTTGGGGTCCCTCGGTGCAGTTTGGTGTCCCTCGGTGCAGTTTGGGGTCCCGTGGTGCAGTTTCGGGTCCCCTGGTGCAGTTTTGGGTCCCTCGGTGCAGGTTGAGGTCTGGTGCAGTTTTGGGGTCCCTCGGTGCAGTTCGGGGCCCCCTGGTGCATTTTGGGGTCCCTCGGTGCAGTTTTGGGCCTTCTGGTGCAGTTTGGGGTCCCTCGGTGCAGTCTGGGGTCCCCTGGTGCAATTTTGGGTCCCCTGGTGCTGTTTGGGCTGCCTCGCTGCTCTTTTGGCGTCCCTCGGTGCAGTTTTGGGGTCCCTTGGTGCAGTTTGGGGTCCCCTGATGCAGTTTGGGGTCCCTCGGTGCAGTTTTTGGGTCCCTCGGTGCAGTTTGGGGTCCCTCGGTGCAGTTTTGGGGTCCCTCGGGGCAGTTTGGGGTCCCTCGGTGCAGTTTGGGGTCCCCTGGCGAAATTTTGGGTCCCCTGGTGCTGTTTGGGCTGCCTCGCTGCTCTTTTGGGGTCCCTTGGTGCAGTTTGGGGTCTCCTGGTGCACTTGGGGGTCCCCCGGTGCAGTTTGGGCTCCCCTGGTGCAGTTTGAGGTCCCCTGGTGCAGTTTGGGGTCTCCTGGTGCAGTGTGGGGTCCCCTGGTGCAGTTTTGGGGTCCCTCAGTGCAGTTTGGGGTCCCTCGGTGCAGTTTGGGGTCCCTCGGTGCAGTTTTGGGGTCCCTCGGTGCAGTTTTGGGGTCCCTTGGTGCAGTTTGGGGTCCCCTGATGCAGTTTGGGGTCCCTCGGTGCAGTTTTTGGGTCCCTCGGTGCAGTTTGGGGTCCCTCGGTGCAGTTTTGGGGTCCCTCGGGGCAGTTTGGGGTCCCTCGGTGCAGTTTGGGGTCCCCTGGCGAAATTTTGGGTCCCCTGGTGCTGTTTGGGCTGCCTCGCTGCTCTTTTGGGGTCCCTTGGTGCAGTTTGGGGTCTCCTGGTGCACTTGGGGGTCCCCCGGTGCAGTTTGGGCTCCCCTGGTGCAGTTTGAGGTCCCCTGGTGCAGTTTGGGGTCTCCTGGTGCAGTGTGGGGTCCCCTGGTGCAGTTTTGGGGTCCCTCAGTGCAGTTTGGGGTCCCTCAGTGCAGTTTGGGGTCCCTCGGTGCAGTTTGGGGTCCCTCGGTGCAGTTTTGGGGTCCCTCGGTGCAGTTTAGGGTCCCCTGGTGCAGTTTGGGGTCCCTCGAAGCAGTCTGGGGTCCCTCGGTGCAGTTTGGGCTCCCCTGGTGCAGTTTTTGGTCCCCTGGTGGAGTTTGTGGTCCACTGGTGCAGTTTGGAGTCCCTCGGTGCAGTTTTGGAGTCCCTCGGTGCAGTTTGGGTTCCCCTGGTGCAGTCTGGAGTCCCCTGGTGCAGTTTTGGGGTCCCTCGGTGCAGTTTGGCCTCCCTCGGTACAATTGGGGTCCCTCGGGGCAGTTTGGGGTCCCCTGGTGCAGTTTGGGGTCCCTCGGTGCAGTCTGAGCTCCCTCGGTATAATTGGGGTCCCTCGGGGCAGTTTGGTGTCCCTCGGTGCAGTTTGGGGTCCCCTGGTGCAGTTTGGGCTCCCTCGCTGCTGTTTTGGGGTCCCTCGGTGCAGTTTGGGCTTCCCTGGTGCAGTTTGGGGTACCTCGGTGCAGTTTCGGGTCCCTCGGTGCATTTTGGGGTCCCCTGGTGCAGTTTCGGGTCCCTCGGTGCAGTTTGGGGTCCCTCGGTGCAGTTTGGGTTCCCCTGGTGCAGTTTGGGGTCCCTCGGTGAAGTTTGGGGTCCACTGGTGGAATTTGGGGTCCCTCGGTGCAGTTTTGGGGTCCCTCGGTGCAGTTTAGGGTCCCCTGGTGCAGTTTGGGGTCCCCTGGTGCAGTTGTGGGTCCCTTGGTGCAGTTTGTGGTCCCTCGGTGCAGTTTTGAGGTCCCCAGGTGCAATTTTGGCTCCCCAGGTGCAGTTTGGGGTCCCCTGGTGCAGTTTTCGGTCCCTCGGTGCAGTTTTGCAGTCCCCTGGTGCAGTTTGGCGTCCCCTGGTGCAGTTTGGGGTTCCCTGGTGCAGTTTGGGGTCCCTCGGTGCAGTTTTTGGGTCCCTTGGTGCAGTTTTGGGGTCCCTTGGTGCAGTTTTGGGGTCCCTCAGTGCAGTCTGGGGTCCCCTGTTGCAGTTTGGGGTCCCCAGGTGCAATTTTGGCTCCCCTGGTGCAGGCTGGGGTCCCTCGGTGCAGTTTTGGGGTCCCTCGGTGCATTTTTGGCTCCCTTGGTGCACTTTGGGGTCCCTCGGTGCAGTCTGGGGTCCCTCGGTGCAGTTTTGGCATCCCTCGGTGCAGCTTTCGGGTCCTCTGGTTTAGTTTTGGGTCCCTCGGTGCAGTTGGGGGGCCCCTGGTGCAGTTTTAGGTCCCCTGGTGCAGTTTGGGGTCCCCTGGTACAGTTTGGGGTCCCTCTGTGCAGTTTTGGGGTCCCTCAGTGCAGTTTTGCTGTCCCCTGGTGCAGTTTTGTCTCCCCTGGTGCAGTTTGGGGTCCAAAACTTTGTGTCCCAAACTCTATCCCCAGCATCACCTCCACCTCCAGCCCCTTTGTGCCCCCCCACCCCCTAGTCTCCCCCGTTGCCCTCTTTGTGCCCCCAACCCCCTTATCCCCCCATTACCCCCTTTGTGCCCCCTACCTCCTAATTCCCCCCATTGCCCCCTTTGTGCCCCCCCAATTCCCCCATCACCCCCTTTGTGCCCCCACCCCCTAATCCCCCTATTGCCCCCTTTGTACCCTCAACTCCTAACCCCCCCATAACCCCCTTTGCCCCCCACCCCCATTACCCCCCCATTGATACCTCCTTTATCCCCCCCTTAAGGCCACGACTGCTCCCTGCGCCTCTGGCACCTCTCTCACCGGACCTGTGTGCAGGAGCTCCGTGCCCATCGCCGCAAACAGGACGAGGCCGTGGACGCCATCGCCTTCCACCGATGCCACAGCCTCAGCACCAGTGCTGGCGCCATCGCCAAGGTCTCTGTGTGACCCCAGGGACGGGTGGGCACCAATGGGACAGACACACAAACACACCCCCCCCATCACCATCACTGTCACAATGGCAACAATGGGGGCTCCAGGATAACCCCCCCATCACCAGTGTCACCATGGCAACGATGGGGGCTCCAGCATACCCCACACCATGGGGGTATAGGGAGGGGAGCTGTGGGCTCTGGTACTCCTCCACGGGGCAGTTCTGGGTTCTAAATACCCCCCTTCCCATGGGTGATTGCCGGTTCTAGATGCCCCTCTGAGGGCAATTATGGGCTCTAGATGTAGGTAGTTAGGGTCTGGCGGTCGGAAGATGTCGCACTGTACGGAAAGGTAAGACCCCCCTCCGAGTAGCCAATAGGGCCTAGCCTAGGTCGTAAGCAGACGGACGTGACGTTGTAAACCCAGGCTATATAACACCGTGTTACTCGCCAATAAACGCCATTTGCCATCCACTGCATTGGTGTCCATGAGCTGATGGCCCGAGCGGCCTGGGGTTGGTCGCCGTGCCGTTCCTGAACCAGGTCGCCACGCCAACGAAGGCAACAAGTGGTGCTTATGCAAGATTGTAATCACAATATATAGGAACTAAGTCTTAAGCAAATAACAGATGTCCGGTAGTGCCAACAATGCTTATACAAATTGAGCTCTTTGCAAAGGGATGATTTGTCACTCAAAGGTCACGAGATAAGGAAGAAGAAGAACTTACGATTCAGCAATCTTCAAGAAGGCAGAATAAGCAAGAAAACAGAACAAGGACCCTAACAACAGGATACCATAGACTCAGACAATACCCTAACAGGATACGTATGCAGGATGTAAAGAGCACAGATACCAGATGTGATAATGTATAAAAGAGTAAAACCCAAAAGAGACGGTGTGCGTTGCTGGTGGAGTGAAGGCTCCCCTGCGCACCCAGCGCTGCTTGCTTATTGCCTCTCAATAAACTGTAAATAAATTAAATTTGGACCAAAACCCTGTCTATGCTAAATTTTTATAACAGCTGGAAGCCCTTGTGAAGATCGTATCTCAGTTACATAAGCAGTGGGGTATTGATTGTAAGCCCAGAGATTTTACTCTTGCAGTTGCGACGCTTTTACAAACTGGGGTCATTGACCAGCCAGTGGATATTCTCCACCCTGAGGTGTGGGATAAATGCACTAAAGCGTTGTTCGAGGAAATGATGTCCTCGGGTAGTGGGAAATACCTTAAGTCATGGGGGAAAGTCGTACAGGCCCTGCGGAAGGCCATACAAGAGCAGGAGACCTGGAAGGCAGCAAAGAACTTTTTGTTGGCTATCCCGAAATTGGGAGTCGGGGAAGCTACACAAACTCTGCACCCCCGAGACGGTGACGGCGCTACTGAGCCTAAAGATATGCAGAAAGGCGACATGCCTCCCCAGTCCCTGAATCCCGACCCGCCTACGGAGGGACAGGAACGAGCAAAATCCTTTTGGGGTGGGTTGGTCGAGGAGGCAGGGGCGCGGCGGAGAAGGAGTCCGAGGCAATTGGGGTTAGAGCACAGCCCTATGCGCCCCAAAATGGCGCCGAGCGGAGAGGAGGGCGGGGCGAAGATGTCCCCGGCGGGAACAGGAGGGAAGTGCTAGAACTGACAAGAGCGCGCAAAGGGGGGGGGGGAGGAGAATGAGGAGAACCGAAAGGGGGAGGGGCGGGCGAGCGAGGGGCGGACAGCCAATCAGAGAGGCCGTCGGGAAAAATGCCGTTGTAGGGCAAACACCCCGCCGAGCAGGGGGCGGGGCGAACCAGGAGGGCGGGGAGAGCCCAGAGGGAGGGAACGGCCCGCCCACAAGACAAGCGGGCGGGGCCGGAGCCCAACGAAATGGCACGGGAAACCGGAAGTAACCGGTCAGTCGACTTCCGACTCGGACTCTGGCACTACCTGGGGCTCGCGGCTCGCGGCTCGCAACCGATTCAAACTCAGAGGAGGAGGAAACGGAGGTAAACAAAGCTAAGAGCCGAAGGATTCCCATCCGGACTAAAGAGGAACGGCGAGGGGAAGAAGTCCCTCTCACGGACTGGAAGGAAATAGAGCTTGCATGTGCCGACTGGGCCCCATCAGTCAAACTAGCATTCCTGATCGGGTGACAGAGGGGGGACAGAGGGTGCGCTTGCCAATAAACCCTAAGGATGTACAAGCAATTGTTAAGGCAGTTGTGGATAAATGGCTTAATTCTGCCGTGGTCTCCACCCTCATAGATGGTGTTTTCGGAAGAGACGATATGCTCCCGTTTGATATAAAACGGGAATGGAGATGGGGATGGGAACAACGATGGAGGCTAGCCCTTACAGGGCGAGGGTGTGCCGCTGTTAGAAAAAATGGCAGAGTTAGGTGGTGCCCATTTAAATCCATTAAACTAGACCTCCATAATAAAACTAATGAAAATTGTGAGTTTCTGTTCACAGGATTAGATCATCGAACGCCCTCGTAACTCGTACGCCCCGGTGACAAGAGTGGATGACAAGTCACCAACCATCCCGTCCGCACCCGGGAGCTCCACACCAGCGGAACCCGAGCAACAGCGAAATAGCCCCCAAGGGAGGGGGCCACGATGCCTTTGTCTGATTTTGATTTTGGGGTTTGTTACTGTAGGGCCAGTAGAATGATCGTGCTGATATTACTCCTTGGACCCTATATATTGAATCGCCTTGTGTCATTTGTCAAGAGCCGGCTAGAACAGGTTAACATGTTTGTAGAAAGCCACCAACTACTTTAAGAATGTATCTACTCAGTATTACCCCCACTTATCCCAATTTACAACCCATCCCCTTAATTACCCCTCACTAACCACTTACCTGGAGCCACTAACCACTAACCTGAAGTGCCTCATCCTGTAACATTTTATATGTATATGTGTACCCTTTTCGACTTTTCTACTGTTTTACTTTTTATATTAGCCTATTTAATTAAACATAGGGAGGGGGGAAATGTAGGTAGTTAGGGTCTGGCGGTCGGAAGATGTCGCGCTGTACGGAAAGGTAGGACCCCCCTCTGAGTAGCCAATAGGGCCTAGCCTAGGTCGTAAGCAGACGGACGTGACGTTGTAAACCCAGGCTATATAACACCGTGTTACTCGCCAATAAACGCCATTTGCCATCCACCGCATTGGTGTCCGTGAGCTGATGGCCCGAGCGGCCTGGCGTTGGTCGCCGTGCCGTTCCTGAACCAGGTCACCACGCCAACGAAGGCAACATCTAGATGCCCCCCCAATGGCGATTGTGGGTTCTAGATGCCCCTCTGAGGGTAATTACGGGCTATAGAAGCCCCTCTGAGGGTAATTACAGGCTCTAGATGCCCCTCTGAGGGCAATTTTGTGCTCTAGATGCCCCTCTGGCAGCAGTTGTGGGCTCTAGATACCCCCTGGGGGTAATTATGGGCTCTATGTGCCCCCCCCAAGGGCACTGATGGGCTTTGTCTACCCCTCTGAGGGCAACAGTGGGCACTATATGCCCCTGCATGGGCAATTACAGGGTCTGTATACTTCTCTGGGGGTAATTATAGGCTCTATCTGCCCCTCTGAGGGCATTTACAGGCTCTGGTTGCCCCCTGAGTGTAATTGCAGGCTCTAGATGCCCCCCCATGGGCAATTATGGGTTCTATATGCTTCTCTGAGGGCAATTATGGGCTCTAGGTGCCCCTCGGGGGGTAATTCTGGCTCTATGTGCCCCTTTGGGGCAATTATGGGCCCTCTATCTGCCCTGGGGGCAATTAACACCTCTATTTGCCCCCATCTCATCCTGGGGGGGTGCTCTCTGTACCCCCAGGGGTACTTAAGGGCTCTGTGTGTGTGTGTGTGTGTGTGTCCCCAGGGGGGCAATAACAGCCTCTCTACCCCCTGGGGGGGCACTACATTCCCCTGGGGGCAATTATGGCCTCTATTTGAGAGGGGGAGCAATTATGAGCATTATCCCCCCCCCAAGGGGGGCAATTATGGACTTTATACCCCTCCCATGGGCAGTTCCATTCTGAAGGCCTTTGGGGGGGTCCCCCAACACTGCCCCCTTACCCTCCCATGTATATTTGTACAGCCCACTGTGTGATAGTCCGCCCCCCCCCCCCCAAAATTGGTCCTTTTTAATGCTGGCTCCTTTTTAATGTATTTATTGGGGGGAAGGGGGGGTCATGGCTCCAATAAAACCCTTTGGAAGAGCCCTGTGGTGCTGCTGGGGGGTGGGGAAAGAAGGGCGCCCCCCCCCCAGACCCTAATACAGCCCCCGTTGTGCCTTAATACCCCCCATTGCCCCCTTTGTGCCCCCCCATTGCCCCCCTTTGTGCCCCCAGCCCCCAAACCCCCATTGCCCCCTTTGTGCCCCCCAACCCTTAATACCCCCTCATTGCCCCCTTTGTGCCCCCCAGCCCCTAATCCCCCCATTGCCCCCTTTGTGACCCCCAACCCTTAATACCCCCCCTTGCCCCCTTTGTACCCCCCATTGCCCCCTTTGTGCCCCCCAGCCTCCAATCCCTCCATTGCCCCCCTTTGTGCCCCCCAACCCTTAATACCCCCTCATTGTCTCCTAATCCAATTGCTCCCTTTGTGCCCCCCAGCCCCCAAACCTCCATTGCCCCCTTTCTGCCCCCCATTGCTCCATTTCTGCCCCCCAACCCTTAATACCCCCATTGCCCCCCTTTGTGCCCTCCAACCCCCTAATCCCCCCCATTGCCCCTTTGTGCTCCCCAGCCCCTAATACCCCCCATTGCCCCTTAGTGCCCCCCAGCCCCCAATCCCCCCATTGCCGCTTTGTGCCCCCCAACCCTTAATACCCCCATTGCCCCCTTTGTGCCCCCCACCCCCTAATCCCCCCATTGCCCCTTTGTGCCCCCCACCCCCTAATCCCCCCATTGCCCCTTTGTGCCCCCCACCCCCTAATCCCCCCCCTTTGTGCCCCCACCCCCTTATATGGAGCAAAGGGGGGGCCACACCGGGGGGTGTCACCGGACACACGTCACTGGGGGGGGTGGCACCGGCCCTTTGTGGTGGCAGAGGACGAGTGAGCTCAGCATGGGGCTGCTGCGGGTATGGGGGGGACACCCCATGGAGGGGTCTATAGGATACATGGGGGGGTATGGGGGGAACACCCCATAGGGGGTCTATAGGATACATAGGGGGGTATGGGGGGGACAACCCATGGGGGGTCTATAGGATACATGGGGGGGTATGGGGGGGGACACCCCATGGGGGTCTATAGGATACATGGGGGGGTATGGGGGGGGTCTATAGGATACATGGGGGGGTATGGGGGGACACCCCATGGGGGTCTATAGGATACATGGGGGGTATGGGGGGGTCTATAGGATACATGGGGGGTATGGGGGGGTCTATAGGATACATGGGGGGTATGGGGGGTGTGGGGGGAACACCCCATGAGGATCTACAGGATACACGGGGAGGCTATGGGGGGGGTCTATAGGATACATGGGGGGGGGTATGGGGGGGACTATAGGATACATGGGGGGTATGGGGGGGACAACCCATGGGGGTCTATAGGATACATGGGGGGGTATGGGGGGGGTCTATAGGATACATGGGGGGGTATGGGGGGAACACCCCATGGGGGTCTATAGGATACATGGGGGGGGGTATGGGGGGACACCCCATGGGGGTCTATAGGATACATGGGGGGTATGGGGGGGACAACCCATGGGGGTCTATAGGATACATGGGGGGGGTATGGGGGGGGCATGGGGGGGTCTATAGGATACATGGGGGGGGCATGGGGCGTTCGTTATGGGGGTTCAGATGGGGGGGCTCGGACCCCCCCGCCCCCCCCCCCCCCCCCCCCCCCACCCCACCCCCCCCCCGAGGCTGCTGCGGTCTCTGAGTCCTGCTGCCCCCCCCCGGCACCTCCATAACCGAGTCCGGGAGCACCAGAAACTGTTCCAGGTGGGGGGCTCCCATGAAGGGGGTCACACTTTGGGGGGGGGTCAATGGGGGGGCTCCCATGAAGGGGGTCAGACTTTGGGGGGGTCAATTGGGGGGTCCCATTAAGGGGGTCACACATTGGGGGGGTGCCATTAAGGGGGTCACACTTTGGGGGGGTCAATTGGGGGGTGCCATTAAGGGGGTCACAATGGGGGGGGTCAATTGGGGGGGCCCATTAAGGGGGTCACACTTTGGGGTTGTCAATTGGGGGGGTTCCATTAAGGGGGTCCCACTTTGGGGGGGGTCACTTTAAGGGGTTGCTATGGGGGGGGTCACTTGGGGAATCCCATTATAGGGTTGTCTTTGGGGGGGTCCCTATGGGGGGGTCCTTTAGGGGGGTGCCAGTGCCCTGATGTCCCCTTTCCCCCCCCCCAGGAGGACAATGGGCTCCCCGTGTATCTCAAGGGGGGGGCCATGGACTCGGCCCTTTTCCGCCTGACCTCCCTCATCTGTACCGGGGGTACGGGGGAGATAAGGACCATGGGGGAGTATAAGGACCATGGGGGGGTATAAGGACAATGGGGGTGTTAAAAGGACCATGGGGTGGTATATGGACCATAGGGGGTATAAGGACCATGGGGGGGGTATATGGACCATGGGGTGTTGTATGGACCATAGGGGTGGTATAAGGACAATGGGGGGCTATGAGGACCGGAGGGGGTATAAGGTCCATTGGGAGGGGGGCACAGACACCTGCGGGTCCATAATGGGTCCTTTATGGGGGGGCCCTGGGGTCTATGGGGGTGTCCCTGACCCCTCCCCCCTCTGTCACCCCCCACAGGTACCTGTTACTCGCTGTGGTGCCTGGGTCAGGCCTCAAGAGCCAAGAAGCCCTGACCCCCCCATGGCCCCTCCCCCCTCCCCCAAGCAATAAATGGCTCCAGTGAAGCTGTGGGGCAGGTTTGGGACATGGGGGAGGCGGGGGGGGGGAAGGGGGGGGCCCATAGGCACCAATGGGGTTTTATTGCTCAATGGGAACGGGCGCTTCCCCCCCTGGGGATCCCCAAGTTTGTGTGGTCCCTGTGCCCCCCCCCCCGCAGGGCAAGACCAGCCTCCCCCGGGGCAATAAATAGCGTTGGGGGTAAAAGTGGCAGGGATGGGATGGGGATGGGATGGGGATGGGGTGGGGATGGGGTGGGGATGGGATGGGGATGGGATGGGGATGGGATGGGGATGGGATGGGGATGGGGATGGGATGGGGATGGGGATGGATGGGATAGGGATGGGATGGGGATGGATGGGATAGGGATGGGATGGGGATGGAGATGGGATGGGGATGGGCATGGGGTGGGGATGGGATGGGGATGGGGTGGGATGGAGATGGGGATGGGATGGGGACCAGGACAAGGAGGTGACAGGAGAGGACAGGGATGGGATGGGGATGAGGACAGGGATGGGGACCTCAGGGATTGGGACCACTGGGATGGGCACAGGGATGGGATGGAGATGGGGGCAGGGGTGGGGATGGGATGGGGGTGGGGACCCCCTGGCTGGGGGGCGGGGCGATTCCCAGGGTGTCAGCAGCGCCCCCCCCGGGCCGCCAGCAGCAGCTGCAGGGGGGGTGGGGGGGGGTCCCCGACGCCGTCCCCCTCCCGCTCCCGGTCCGGCCGCACCGCGCGGCCCTGCTGGAGGCTGAAGAGGCGAGCGCGAGTGCTGCGGGGACGGAACAGCCCCAGGGAGCCTGTGGAACCCTATGGGCACCTATGGAACCCTATGGAACCCTATGGACACCTATGGAACCCTATGGGCACCTATGGGCACCTACGGAACCCTATGGGCACCTATGGAACCCTATGAACACCTATGGACCCCTATAGACCCCTATGAACCCCTATAGACCTGCATGGACCCCTGTAGACCCCTATGGACCCATATGGAACCCTACAGACATCTGTGGACACCTATGGACCCCTATGGGCCCCTATGGACACCTATGGAACCCTATGGACACCTAGGGACACCTATGGACCCCTATGGACCCCTATAGACCCCTATGAATCCCTATAGACCTGCATGAACTTGTATGGAGCCCTATAGACCCCTATGGACCCATATGGACCCCTATGGACCCATATACACCCCTATAGACCCGTGTGGACCAGTATATGGGACCTGTAGAGACCCTTATGGACCCATACAGACCCGTATAAACCTGTATGGACTTGTGTGGACCTTTATAGACCAATATTGACCCTTATGGACCTGTATACACCCCTGTAGATGCTTATGGACCAGTATAGACCACTATAGACCTGCATGGACCACTATGGACTCATATAGACCCATCTAGCCCAGTATAGACCCCTATAGCCCATACATATGGACTCATATAGACCCCTATAGCCCACCATGGACCCCTATAGCCCATACGTATGGACTCATATAGACCCCTATAGCCCACCATGGACCCCTATAGCCCATATGTATGGACTCGTATAGACCCCTATAGCCTACCATGGACCCCTATAGTCCATATGTATGGACTCGTATAGGCCCCTATAGCCCACCATGGACCCCTATAGTCCATACGTATGGACTCATATAGACCCCTATAGCCCACCATGGACCCCTATAGCCCACCATGGACCCCTATAGCCCAACGTGGACTCCTACAGCCCACCGTGGACCCGTATGGACTCGTATAGACACCTATAGCCCACCATGGACCCCTATAGCCCATATGTATGGACTCATATAGACCCCTATAGCCCATACGTATGGACTAGTATAGACCCCTATAGCCCCATACGTATGGACCCCTATAGCCCACCATGGACCCGTATAGACTCGTATAGACCCATATAGACCAGCATAGACCCCTATAGCCCACCATGGACCCCTATAGCCCATACGTATGGACCCCTATAGCCCACCATGGACCCGTATAGACTCGTATAGACCCATATAGACCAGCATAGACCCCTATAGCCCACCATGGACCCCTATAGCCCATATGTATGGACCCCTATAGCCCACCATGGACCCCTATAGCCCATACATATGGACCCCTATAGCCCACCATGGACCCGTATAGCCCATACGTATGGACCCCTATAGCCCACCATGGACCCCTATAGCCCCCCCCCAGCCCATACAAACCAGTACGGGCGGCGCTCATCGGGGCTCAGGCTCTGCCAGAGCTGCGCCAGCTCCCGCGTGGCCGCGGTGGACGCCAGGCCTGGGTGAGCGCTGGCCCCGGGGCAGCACCGGGGTCAGGTCCCACATCCCAGAACCTGGGCCCCATGCCCCATATCCCATACAGACCATAGCCCTTAGAGCCCATACAGCCCATACAGACCATAGCCCATATAGACCATACCCATTATCCCATATAGACCATAGCCCTTAGATCCCATAGCCCATATAGCCCATAGCCAATATCCCATATAGCCCTTAGAGCCCATACCCCATACAGCTCATATCCCATATAGACCATAGCCCATATAGACCATACCACCCCATATACCCCATATCCCATATATCCCATATCCCATATAGACCATAGGCCATATACCCCATATAGACCATAGCCCGTATACCCCGTACACTATATAGACCACAGCCCATACCCTATATCCCATATAGCGCATATCCCATACCCCATAGCCCATATATCCCATACCCCATATCCCATACCCCATACCCCATGCCCCATATCCCATACCCATACAATATCCCATAACCTGTACACCCCATACCCCATATATCCCATACCCCAAGTCCCACACCCCATACCCCATACACCCCATACCCCAAACCCCATATACCCCATACCATATACCCCATACACCCCATATCCCTTATACACCATACCCCATACCCCATATCCCATATCCCATATCCCATACCCCATACCCCACATCCCATAATACCCACCGGAGGTAGGCCCTCCTGTTGAGGTGACAGAACATGATGAACCCGTTCACGCACTTCTTCTTTGGGGGGGGGGCGGCACCGCCTTGGCCTGGGCCCCGTGGGGGGTGCTCGGGGCTGCCATGGGCCTGTGCCTCCTATGGGGACAGTGGGGTATGGGGGGGGACAATGGGGGATGGGGATGTGGGGTGTGGGTATGGGATATGGGGTATGGAATATGGGGTATGGGATATGGGGTATGGGGTATGGAACATGGGGTATGGGATATGGGGTATGGAATATGGGGTATGGGATATGGGGTATGGGGTATGGAACATGGGGTATGGGGTAGGCAATATGGGATATGGGGTATGGGGCATGGGATATGGGGTATGGGGTATGTGATATGGGGTATGGGGTATGGGGTATGGTATGTGGAGTATGGGATATGGGGTATGGGATATGGGGTATGGGATATGGGGTATGGGGAATGGGATATGGGGTATAGGATATGGGGTATGGGATATGGGGTATGGGATATGGGATATGGGGTATAGGAATATGGGGTATGGGATATGGGGTATGGGATATAAGGGGTATGGGATATAAGGGGTATGGGATATATGGGCTATTTGGGGTATGGGATATATGGGCTATATGGGGTATGGGGTATATGGGGTATATGGGGTATAGGCTATATGGGCTATATGGGGTATATGGGGTATATGGGGTATAGGCTATATGGGCTATATGGGGTATATTTGGTATATGGGGTATATGGGGTATATGGGGTATGGGTCCGGGGGGCTCACTCTCACCTGGGCTCCGATGAAGGCCTCTGGGAACAGCTCTGGGGGGGCTGCAATTGAGCAGGGCCGTGGGCCCCTCCCCCCCCCATTGCCCTCTGTGTGCCCCTCCCCCCCCCAAACCCACCTCGGATCACATCCCCGGGGGGAGCGGGCGGGGGCGGCGATGCCAACAGCGCCCCCTGGCGGGGGGGAGGACACAGCGACACCCCCTCCTCCCTGCCCAGCTCCTCCCAATAGGGCTGGGGGGCGCACAGCGGGGGGCTGGGACCCCCCCGGGTCCCCTCCTCTTCCTCCTCCTCCTCGTAGGGCACCAGCTTCTGATGGGGGGGGCTGGTGGGGGAGGGGCAGCACTTTAGGGGTGCCCCCCCCTTTCATTGTGCCCCCCCCTCCATTATCTCCTACCTTGGGGTGACACCAGCGCTTGGTCCCACGTGCACAGGGTCACCAATGGGGAGGCCTGGGGGGGGGCACAGAGGGCGCCCCAATTAAGGGGGGGTCCCCATTTGATGGGAGGGACCCCAGTTGATGGGGTGCCCCCAGTTGAATAGAAGGGGTCAATTGAATAGGGGGTTCCCCAGTTGAATGGGGGGGGACTCAATTGAGGGGGGGTCCCTAATTGAATAGGGAGTCCCCAGCTAATGGGGTGTCCCCATTTGAGAGGGGGGCACCCATTGAGGGGGGTGCCCAATTGATGGGGTGTCCCCAATTGAGAAAGGGGGTCCCCAATTCAATAGGGGGGGCTCAATTGAGGGGGGGTCCTCAATTGAATAGAGGGTCCCCAATTGAGAAGGGGGGTCCCAAATTAAATAGGGGGGCTCAATTGAGGGAGGGTCCTCAATTGAATGGGGGGTGTCAATTGAGGGGGTTCTCCAATTGCGAAGCGGGGTCTCCATTGAATGGGGGGACTCAATTGATGGGGTGTCCCCAATTGAGGGGGGTCCCCAATTGATGGGGGGTCCCCATTACCTGCCCCCCCTCGCGCGCTGCTCACGCTGCTCCGCAGGTACCGGATGTACCCCAGCACATTCTCCAGCACCTGCTCCTGGGGGGGGTGTCCAGGGGATGTTATTGGGGGGCTGCTCCCCCCAATATGTGCCCCCCCATCCTCTCCCCGTACCTCGCTTTGGGGTACCCTCCTGCCGCGGGGCCATGGAACCATCCGGACCAGCTCCGGGAGCAGCGAGCGCCAGTTCCGGGGGGGGGCTCTGGGGAGGGGGGGACCAAAGGGGGGGATAATTGAGGGGGGGGGGGAGGGCGATACCAGATAGGGACAATGGGGGGACAAGGGGGGGGCGATACCAAAAGGGGGAATTGGGGGGGGAACACTGTTGGAGGGGGAGACATGGGACGATACCAATAGGGGACATGGGGGGGTACATACACACACATAGGGCGATACCGATAGGGGACATGGGGGGATACGTACACACACACAGGACGATACCAAGAGGACACAATGTGGGGGGGACACAGACACCAAAGGGGGACACTGATGCCCCCCCCCAGCCCCTCACCGGCTCCTCCCCGGCAACCTCGAGCCCGGGGGCCACATCTGCGGGGCGGGGGGCGACCAGAACTGGGGGGAGAGAGGGGCTTAAATGGCTCCGGGGGAGAGGGGGGGCTCTCCAACCCTATTGGGGAGGGGGGTCTCAGGCCCTACTTGGGGGTCCCACGACCTTTGGGGGTGTCCCAGGCCCTATTAGGGGGGTTCTGGGTGCTATGGGGAGGGTGTGTCTCAGGCTCCATTGAGGGTGCCCCGGGCCCTATAGGGTGGTCTCAGGCTCTACTGGGGGGGTCTCAGGCTCTATTGGGGGTGCTCCGGGCCCTATGGGGGGGTCTCAGGCTATATTGGAAGGGTCTCAGGCTCTACTGGGGGTGCCCCGGGCCCTATAGGGGGGTCTTAGGCTCCATTGGGGGTGCCCCAGGCCCTATGGGGGGGTCTCAGGCCCTGTGGGGGTGTCTCAGGTCCTATGGGGGGGGTCTCAGGCTCTACTGGGGGGGTCTCAGGCTCTATTGGGGGTGCCCCGGGCCCTATGGGGGGGTCTCAGGCCCCATTGGGGGTCCCCGGTCCCTAGGGGGGTGTCTCAGGTCCTATGGGGGGTTCTCAGGCCCTATGGGGGGCCCTTAGGCCCCATTGGGGGTCCCCGGGCCCTATGGGGGGTCTCAGGCCCTATGGGGGGCTCTCAGGCCCCATTGGGGGTCCCCGGGCCCCACGGAGGCCCCGTTCCCAGTTGGCTCCGTTCCGAGGCCGTTCCCAGCTCCGGGATTTCCCCCCCACCTCGAGAGGCCGACGCTGGCGCCAAACTGAGCAGGGAGGCGTGGCCAGAGCAGCTTAGGGCGGGGAGAGAACCGCCTCTGATTGGATGACTCCTCAGAAGGGGCGGTGCCAATCGCCCAGCGCGGGAAACACACCCCCTTCCCCCCCTTTACTCCCGCCAGTACCAACGCGGGGGTTCATCCCATCCCAATGGTGATCCCATGGGATCCAGGGGGTTCATCCCATCCCAATGGGGATCCCAATGAATCCAGGGGGGTTCATCCCATCCCAATGGGGATCCCAATGAATCCAGGGGGGTTCATCCCATCCCAATGGGGATCCCAATGAATCCAGGGGGGTTCATCCCATCCCAATGGGGATCCCATGGGATCCAGGGGGGGTTCATCCCATCCCAATGGGGATCCCAATGAATCCAGGGTGTTCATCCCATCCCAATGAGGATCCCAATGAATCTAGGGGGTTCATCCCATCCCAGTGGGGATCCCAATGAATCCAGGGGGTTCATCCCATCCCAATGAGGATCCCAATGAATCTAGGGGGTTCATCCCATCCCAATGGGGATCCCATGGGATCCAGGGGGTTTATCCCATCCCAATGGGGATCCCAATGAATCCAGGGGGGTTCATCCCATCCCAATGGGGATCCCATGGGATCCAGGGGGGGTTCAACCCATCAAATGGGGATCCCAATGTATCCAGGGGGGTTCATCCCATCCCAATGGGGATCCCAATGAATCCAGGGGTTTCGTCCCATCCCAATGAGGATCCCAATGAATCCAGGGGGGTCATCCCATCCCAATGGGGATCCCAATGAATCCAGGGGGTTCATCCCATCCCAATGGGGATCCCAATGAAGATCCCATGGGATCCAGGGGGTTCATCCCATCCCAATGGGGATCCCAATGAATCCAGGGGGTTCATCCCATCCCAATGGGGATCCCAATGAATCCAGGGGGTTCATCCCATCCCAATGGGGATCCCATGGGATCCAGGGGGTTCATCCCATCCCAATGGGGATCCCAATGAATCCAGGGGGTTCATCCCATCCCAATGGGGATCCCAATGAATCCAGGGGGTTCATCCCATCCCAATGGGGATCCCATGGGATCCAGGGGGTTCATCCCATCCCAATGGGGATCCCAATGAATCCAGGGGGGTTCATCCCATCCCAATGGGGATCCCAATGAATCCAGGGGTTTCGTCCCATCCCAATGAGGATCCCAATGAATCCAGGGGGTTCATCCCATCCCAATGGGGATCCCAATGAATCCAGGGGGTTCATCCCATCCCAATGGGGATCCCATGGGATCCAGGGGGTTCATCCCATCCCAATGGGGATCCCAATGAATCCAGGGGGGGTTAATCCCATCAAATGGCGATCCCAATGAATCCAGGGGGGTTCATCCCATCCCAATGGGGATCCCATGGGATCCAGCGGGTTTATCCCATCCCAATGGGGATCCCAATGAATCCAGGGGGTTCATCCCATCCCAATGAATCCAGTGAATCCCAGTGCGTTCTTTGCAATCTGATAGAGGGGGGAGCTCCATCCATTCCCGAGGGCTCGCAGGCAGTCCGAGGGGGTTCATCCACGGCAGATGGGACCATCCCGGCCCATCCCATCCCATCCCATCCCATCCCGGATGCAGGCTGATCCCTACTTCCCGGCTACGAGGGGGTTGCGCAGGACCACGATGACGGAGTCCCCGCGCAGGAACATGTTGGAGATGTAGCGGTCCTTGTTCACCGGCTTCGACTTCTTCTTCCCCTTGCCGCTCTTGGGCACCTCGGTCCACATCTCCTTCACGTTCTCCAGCACCATATTGCAGTGCCTGGGGGGAGAGGATAGGGATTGGGGTCCCCCCCCCAATCCATCCATCCATGGCTCCAAGGGGAACACGAGGAGAGATGGGGACCAGGGGCACCGGAGCAAGCAGGACCCAAGGCCATGGGGGGGGGGGGTGACACCCCAAAGGGGAACACATTGGGTACCAATGAGGTTGGACATCAATGGGGACCCCAATGGGACAACAGGGACCCCAAAGGGGAACATGGGAGGATGAGGGGGGTGCTGGCTCCCAGGAGGATGGGTTATGGGGACCCCAACGGGACATGGGAGAGGGGGTGCTGGCTCCCAAGAGGATGGGTTATGGGGACCCCAATGGGACAATGGGAGGATGAGGGGGGTGCTGGCTCCCAAGAGGATGGGTTATGGGGACCCCAGCGGGACAATGGGAGGATGAGGGGGGTGCTGGCTCCAAAAGGATGGGTTATGGGGACCCCAGCGGGACAATGGGAGGATGAGGGGGGTGCTGGCTCCCAACAGGATGGGTTATGGGGACCCCAATGGGACAATGGGGACCTGTTGAAGGCCTTGACGCGCCCCAGCAGCTTCTTGTTGTTGCGGCAGTTGATGAGGACCTGGGTGTTGTTCTTGACCGACTGCGTGAGCACAGAGAGCGGGCCCGTGTTGAACTCCTCCTCCTCCCGCTTCTGCAGCTCCTCCGGGGTCATCTCGCTCTTGGGCTTGTTCAGGAGGCTCCTGAATGGGGGGAATGGGGGTGATGGGGGAATGGGGTGATGGGGAATAGGGGGAATAGGGGTGATAGGGGTATGGGGGGAATAGGGGTGATGGGGGAATGGGTCAGCCCCCAAGGAGCTGAGCCTAATCCTGCTGCATCCCCATCCCTGCATGCTGGGGCTGCTCCCCCATTAACGGTGTCCATCAAGGGATGGGGCTTCCCATGGCAAAGGGGCTGGAGGCTCCTCCGCTGCCAAGGTCCACCTGGAAATGCCCAAGGAAGAGCTCTGGGGCTGCTTGCAGGGATGGGTCCATCAAAGCACAGTAAATGCAGGAAGATGCTCAAGCTCTCCTGCTCACATTCCCACCTCAGGGCACCTGAGCTCCCAAAGCTGCCTGGGTGTGACGTCACCCGTCGCGTATGACGTCACAGAGCAGCGGCGCTTCCGGAACGCAGCCGGGTATCAAAGCGGGGCCGTCGCTGTGTCTGGGTCATTGGTGGTACCCGCACCTCAGCAGATGCAGAGAGAAAGCTGCAGAAAGACAACTCCTGACCAAGGGTGTGTGGAAAATCCTCCCCTGCTCTCCCCCACTGCGTTTTCCTCCTCATCACAATGGGGTGGGTGGGGGGGGTGTCCCCATCTCATCGCATCCTAACCTCATCTCCGTGTGTGCCATCATACAGGTCAGCTCATCTTCATCCCACTTCAACTTCGTCTCACATCATCTCAAGTCTCAACGCATCTCATCCCATCGCATCGCAATGAATCTCATCTCATCGCATCTCATCTCATCACATCTCATCACATCCCATTTCATCTCATCTCGTCGCATTGCATCCCTTCCCATCCCATCCTATTCCATCTCATCCCAATCCATCCCATTCTATCCCATCCCATCCCATCCCATCCCATCCCATCCCATCCCATCCCAATGCACTCCATTCCATCCCATCCCAGTCCATGTCATCTCTCCTCCCCTCATCATATGCTGTAGAATATGATATTGTATCATAGATTGTATTATAGCATCTCATAACTTATCAAAGCATAGCATAGCATATCTTGTATCATACCATATGCCATATTATGTTTTATCATGTTATATCTTGTTAAATCATGTTACAGCGTCATATCATATCATATATCATTGCATTTCATTTGTATTTCATTGGATTTTATTTCATTTCATCCTTGTAATTTTCTCTCCTCTCAAAAAACATTGTCGTATCGTATCTTATCGTATCTTTTATCATATCATACCACACTATACCACACCATCATATCATGTATCATATTACAGCATATCGTAGAATAGCAAACCCTATCAAAGCATATCATACCATATCTTCTCTACCATAGCATATCGTGAATACCATGCTGTACTGAAACTGATGTGGCCTGTGTACAGGGGGGTTGTACAAGGGGGTTAGACAAAATGTACAGGGGGGTACTGCTTAAGTCATAGCTGGCTTAACGAGCTCAGCAGATGTCTTATCAGGCAGCACCAGAACAGAACCTCCTAATGAGGAGAATGGGGGGGTTGTACAGGGAGTACTGCTTAAGTCATAGCTGGCTTGACAAGCTCAGCAGGTGCCTTATCAGGCAGTACTAAGATAAAGTTCCTAACGCAGGGAATAGCTCATTAAACCAGTTAGACATAGACCAGACCCATCCAGCTCCTAAAGAGCATGCGAGAGGACCAGAGGTAAAAAGTTCAATCCTGAGGCAGACTCGTTTACTTCATCTTGAAGACCCCTACCCACAAGAGGAAGACTACTTACTTCATCTGAAGACCCCTGCCCAAGACCAGCAGGAGGCACTGCGCATGTGTGGAGAGCCTTTTAGCTCCTTATAATACGAAGCGGGGATAGAATATGAATACGTATGACTTTACAGGATAAATGTAGAAGAAAAACGGCACTAAGACACGCATGCCTTTTGGAGGACCAACCCCCCGTGCGTCTTCAGCTGAATAAAGCATACCTACTTTACAACTTTAACGACGTTGTGGAGTCTATTCCGCTATCAGTACCGTACCGTATCATATGGTATAATTTGATTCTATTTCATTTTGTTTAATTTCATTTCATTTCCATTTTATGTCCGTTTGATGTCATTTTGTTTCATTTCATTTCATCCTCCTCATCTCTTAGTGTATCTTGTATCATATCATGTAACATATGATGTTTTATCGTGTTATATCATGTTACATCATGTTATAGCATCATATCATATAATTTCATTTCCATTTCATTGCATTTAATTTAATTTCATCCTTGTCATTTTCTCTCCTCTCCAAAATATTATGTCATGTCGCATCGTATCTCATATCATATCATATTTTATCACATTTTATCATATCATAATCTATCATATCTGATCATGTCATACCACACGATACCACACCACCATATCGTACATCGTATTATAGCATATCATAGAATAGCAAACCCTATCAAAGCATATCATAGCGTATCTTCTCTATCATAGCATATCATGCATGCCATGCCGTGCCATACCGTACCGTATCATATGAGTATATTTAATTTCGTTTCATTTCATTTCATTTTATTTCCATTTCATGTCCATTCGATGTCATTTTGTTTAATTTCATTTCACCCTCCCCATCTCACAGCATATCTTGTATCATATCATGTAACATATGATGTTTTATCATGTTATATCATGTTACATCATGTTACAGTGTCATATCAGATCATATAATTTCATTTCATTTCCATTTCATTGCATTTGGTTTCGTTTCTCCTCCTCCTCATTTTCTTTCCCCATCATCTCAAAAATATTCTATCATGTAATACCATATCACATTTTATATCATGTCACAATCTATCATATCATACCATATAATATCCTATCCTATTATATATCACTTTATTTCATTTCCCTTTCATGTCGTATCATTTTATGTGATATCATTACATTTTATCATAATTTACTTTGATTTAATTTAATTGCATTTCATTTCATATTGTATCATATAATTTAATTTTATTTTATTTCATTTCATGTTCATTTGAAGTAATCTCATTGAATTTCATTTCATCCTCCTCTTTCTCTTCTCTTTCTCTCCTCTTCTCTTTCTCTCCTCTTCTCTTTCTCTCCTCTCCTCTCCTCTCCTCTCCTCTCCTCTCCTCTCCTCTCCTCTCCTCTCCTCTCCTCTCCTCTCCTCTCCTCTCCTCTCCTCTCCTCTCCTCTTTTCTCTTCTCTTCTCTTCTTCATCCCAACCCCATTCTGTCCGGCCCCTTCCCATCCCATCCCAATCCCACCCCATCCCCTCCCATCCCATTCCACCCCATCCCCTTGTGAGTGACTGAACTGCAGTGAGGCTGGACTCTCCAAGCTTTGACTGATTGCTGTGAGGAACTGGACTGGGACTCTTGACTGTTCAATTGGACATGATTAAAGAATCTGTTTGGAACAGATTGATTTGTGTTTGGAGCCTACGAGGGTTTCAGTGGTTCAGTGCTGCTCTTCACAATGGGCTTTCAGCATTAGAGATGGGAAACTGATAGGAGATGAGGCTTATGGGGCCCACCTGCATGCTGCGAGGCTCCAAGGGGGGAATTGTAAGGTGGAAATCAAAACCACGCTCAATTGCAAGCTGTAGATGGGGAGCTCTCTGTTGAGAGCAAGATGGGGCTGGTTCTTCAAGGCACTGGAGTCCCTCTCCAGCATCCTTGTGACCCTCTCAGGCACTGGAAGCTGCTCAGAGGTCTCTTCTCCAGCCCCAGTGCTCTCAGCCTGGCTCTCAGCAGCTTCCTTCAAGGGGCTTCCATCACCTGCAGCAGCTCTGCTGCTGCAGCACCCTCCATGGCCACCACAGACCCATGGGGCCTCATGCCCACTCCACAGCTCTGCCACCCCCCCAGCCCCACAGCTTCCATGTCCTCACAGGAGGGTCCTGGTTCACCTCACTCACAGGCATCTCCATCACTCCCAACATTCCCACTGCCTCCAGTAGCCCTGGTACCCTCATCATCATCATCATCATCATGGCTTGACTTCGCGAACGAAGATTTGGGAAGGGCTTTTACCCACGCTTACTACAAGCGCGCTGATGACTAAGAAGCCCAATGTGGGATAGGCAAATCCGGCTACAGAAAGCACAGCAGAAGGTCTCCTTGGGTGGAACAGGTGGGGCGCGATTCTTCCTGCATTGTCTTTTCTCCTCGAGACTAGTTCTTTGTGAACTCTCAAAGGAGTCAGCGGCATTATGTATGGTGTGCCTCCTGGTACCCTCAAAGCATCCCATAACCCATCTGCTACCCAGAAACTCACCCTGCCCCAGCCATCTCCATCCATCCCAGTAGCCCTAAGCCACCCAAAACTACACGGTACCCCAAAACCCAACCAACCCCAGGCATCTGCATCCCTTCCAGTCCCCATGGTACCCCTAAACCACCCCAAAATCCACCTTGTACCCCAAAAATCCAACCAACCCCAGGCATCTCCATCCCTTCCCCTCCCCATGGTACCCCTAAACCACCCCAAAACTGCATGGTACCCCCAAACCCAACCAACCCCAGGCACCTCCATCCCTTCCCATCCCCATGGTACCCCCAAACCCAACCAACCCCAGGCATCTCCATCCCTTCCCATCCCCATGGTACCCCCAAACCCAACCAACCCCAGGCATCTCCATCCCTTCCCATCCCCATGGTACCCCTAAACCATCCCAAAACCCCATGGTACCCCCAAACCCAACTAACCCCAGGCATCTCCATCCCTTCCAGGCCCTATGGTGCTCCTAAAATCCTCAAAAACCCATGGTACCCCAAAACGCAACCAACCCCAGGCATCTCCATCACTCCCAGCACTGCTGGTACTCCTAAATGGCCCCAAACCCCATCTTTATTGAGCCCCATAAGGAAGGGTGCCCACACACAGCATGTTGGGGTGCAGAGGTGCTGCTTTGGGTGACAGCCCCAGCCCATGGCCCTGCAGCAGGCTCTCCCACAGCTTCAGTCTAGAACCCAGCTGGGTCACCATGGCAACGGGTCAAAACATGGCCCTTTGTGACCTCATTCGGGTCACCCTGCTTGAATGCTTTGCTCAGGGGAGCAGGCAGTGACAGGAAAGAGCAGGACGAAGGAGCCAGTGGGTTGCTTCTGAGCTCGAGCCCTGTTGTGTTTGGTCCAAGCTTTCCCCTTCGCTATCCCGATCCCTTTCCTGCATCCCGCGGGATAATGGAGAGAGCCCCCAGATCCCCCCGGCAGGCTTGGGAGAGGGATGAGGCTCTTGAGGGGAGCATCTCTTCACTAGAGCCCTGTGAGGAATCCCCGCCTGTGCCATTGAGGGCTGGTGAGTGTTGGTATGGGAGCAGGACAAGGGGAGATGGGTTCAGACTGGAACAGGGGAAGCTCCGCTTGGATAGAAGGAAGTTGTTCCATGTGGAGGGGGTGAGGTGCTGGCACAGGGTGGATGCTCCATCCACGGCCACGTTGGACACAGCCTTGGTGACACTGAATCGTAGAGCCATAGTATGGGTTGGGTTGGAAAACCCAATGGGTGATCTCCGGGTCCTTTCCAACCCAACCCATTCTATGATTCCATGACTTTATGACCAGCACCACTTTCCTTGGATGCTGGTGGGGGGCAGAGCTTCCTCTGCTCTCTAAACCTCTCCTCTTCCTCCATGAGATGCCAGCTGGTTACCCATGTATGTAGTGGACCGGGACAACGTGGAGCGCATCGAGGCCTTTGTCAGCACCCCAACCAGGGTGAGCACTTTGCAATGCTGATGGGTGCTGTTGCCTTCACCCCTAGCACTCCGGTACCCCCGTCCCCTCTCATACCCTCTGTTTGTGCCTCCATCCCCCCTGGTTCCAGACTGAGCGTGACAAGGTTGGATTCCTTGAGAGCGTTTACTCCCTGCTGAGCATCGCCAGGATCTGCGGCTTGCAGGAGGGCCTGGATGTCTTCTGCTGTAAGAACCATCTCACAGAGACCATCCAGGTGAAGGGACCCCCATGGGGATGCTCTGGGCAAAGGCCTCCAGCCCCCGGTGAGGGCAGCATTGGTGCACTTCGAGGTCCCTTATCCCCACTGTGCTCTACAGACACTGCTCCAAGAGCAGCCCATGGACCAGCTGCGCACGGAGGTGCGGCATCTCGCCATGAATGCGATAGCGGAACTGAGGTACCAACTGCGCATCCCTCCTGGGGACCCCACTGCTCCCATCACCAGCATCCAACTGGCGCCTTCTTCCCTTTGCAGCTCAGTGCAGTCAGGGCTTGCGGACCAAGGGAGACGCCTCTTAGAGACCTGCTGCAACAGCGTCTTTTTCCTGCCTCCGAAAGAGGAGTTTTCGGGCCTGGATATCTACTTCTACATGCAGGTAAGGTGCTCCAGGAGCCCGCAGCTCCCTTTGGAGTGCTGGAGCTGGGGGATGCCTGCGGTTGAAGCCCCATTGGTACCCAAAGGCTCTGCTCTGTCCCTGCAGGCACTGAAGTCCATGGATAACATGCTCCAGAGCCTGGTGCTCAACTCTCCTGACCCCAGGGCCGGCAAGGAGCTGCAGAGCATCCTGCAGGTCTGGCCTGTGCGGAGCGGGGTGCATGGGGGCTGCTCCTCACTCATGGCGCCCCCCAGAGCCATGGGGTCCCCCTCCCCTGGGTAACCCCAGGCCCTCCTGGAGCACGGGGGCTGCAGGGGGTGGCGACCCCACATGAGGAGGCTGAGGCCCCCCGGGATGGGGTCTTTGCTGCTTCCTGGCCCCATGGGCTGGGACCAGGCTGCTGGGGCCCATGGGCTGGTTCTGGAAATTCCCTTGCCCTGAACTGTTGCATACAGAGGTCTTATAGGAGGAACTTGTCTGTTATAGATATAAATATAGATATGTATATATATATGTGTGTATATATGTATACATATGTATATGTATGTATAGGTGTATATATGTAAATATATGTACATATACGTGTGTGTATGTATGTATATAGATTTATATATGAATTTATACTTGTATCTACTTATCTATTTAGATATCTACGTATATTTATACTTATATCTGTACATCTATATTATTTTCATAATTATTAGTAATGAAATAATACTAGCAATATATTAATATTAATACCAATATTTAAGTCTATGGATATATTGATATTGATGCATTAATACTGATGTTAATATTAATATCAATATTTTAGTGTAGACGTTTATATTAATATTTTATTTATAATTTCATTTTAATATTTACTTGCATGAATATCGATATTTATAGTATGTATATCTGTTTAATATATCCATATATTTATTTTTTATTTAGATCTATATTTATATATCTGTATCTCTAATTATAATAATTATTTTTCTGTGATATTTCTATGGTATTTAGACCCACCATGTATCTATTCAGCTCTATGGCTCTATCCCTATTCACATGTATGTACCCGTACACCGCAACCACAGCAGCACAGAGCGGGCTGGATTGGAAAGGACCCCAAGCCCCTGCAGCCCCAGGGCAGGGGCAGTGCTGAGGCATTGATTGTCACCGCCAGCTCCAGCCCAGCCCTGGAAGCGGGGCAGTGCCTTGGTCCTTGCGGCCGGGGCATCACCCACAGCGAGGGGACCAAGCCCTCAGCCCCTGCATCCCTTCCCGTGCCGCTGCCTCCACCCCTGCCCGCCCCGCGGTGATGCTCAGCGGGAGCTGCAATGGAAGCTCCGGGGCTCACCCGCGGCTTCTCCCCCTGCCCAGATCCTGCTGCGCTTCAGCGGCTCCCCCAGCCCCGTCGTGAGGGAGAGGGCCCTGGGCAGGATCGTGGCCCTGGCCCGGCTGCTGTGGCACCACCGCACACTGAGGGTAAGGACCCGGCAGGACCGGGGCGGTCGGCAGCGACCCCTGCACGGGGAGACGGGGACCTGCAGAGCATCCTGCGTCTGCCTGCCCCTGCCCCTGCCCCTGCTCCTGCCCCTGCCCCTGCTCCTGCCCCTGCCCCTGCTCCTGCCCCTGCCCCTGCCCCTGCTCCTGCCCCTGCCCCTGCCCCTGCTCCAGCTCCAGCTCCAGCTCCTTCTCCTTCTCCTCCTCTTTCTCTTTCTGCTTTCTCTCCTCCTCATTCTTTGGGTCCTTCACCTTTCGTTCAAGTTCTTCCTCCCTCCCCAAAACCTGCACCTGACCTGGAGCAGCCTCTTCAGCCCTGTCTCCCCGCAGGAGCTCCCGGTGCCTCTCCTGGGCCAGCTCTTGGGCCACCTCCTCCTCTTCCGCTATGCCAAGGACAAGACGAGCTCCCTGGCCCTGGATGCTCTTTGCAGCCTCCATGAGTACCTCCTGCAGCAGAAAGGTACTGGAGGCCATCATGGGCTCCCCCCAACCCCTCCCTGTGTCCTATGGACTTCCCGCTGTCCCATTGAATCTCCTGTGTCCCATTGTCTCTCCTGTGTCTCACTGACTTTCTTGTATCCCATTGACTCGCTTGTGTCCCATTGACTCCCCTGTATTCCATTGACTCTCCTGTATCCCATAGACTCTCCCGTGTCCCATTGAATCTCTTGTGTCCCATTGCCTCTCCTATATCCCATTGACTCTCCCATATTCCACTGACACTCCTGTGTCCCATTGACTCTTCCATATTCCATTGACACTCCTGTGTCCCATTGACTCTCCTGTATCCCATTGACTCTCCTGTATCCCACTGAATCTCCTGTGTCCCCTTTGCTCTTCAGAAAGGCCAAAGCCAGAGCATAAAGCGGAAGAGCTGAGATGGGGTGAAAAAAACAGCCAATACCTCACCATGGTAATGGAACTCACCCCAATGCTGGACCCTATGGTGGGATGCTTTCCCAAGCAGGGACAACGCCCCTCCCATGCTCCCAATCTTCCTCCATAGAGGTTTGTAGGCTCCCTTTATCCATGGGAGAGGACAGACATGGTCTGCATCATCATCGAGGCCATGAAGGACTCGAGCATCTTCAACAGGAGGGTGGCAGAGGACATCCTGGAGCTGGTCATGAGCAACCTCGACTTCTGGCTGGTGGAGGTGGGTGCCCCATGGCTGCGTTCCCATCCCCTTTGGTCCTTCCTCCTCCATCCCAAACCTAGGAGGGGTCCTGGGTACCAAGATGCAGCAGAGAGGGATGGGGAATGCAGGCCCAGCACCATCCTTGCCCCTGCTCCTGCTTCCAGATTCCAAGTGTCGTGAGGAGCATCCATGAATGCCTGCGGAATAGCAGAAGAGAAGCGACACGGGGCAGGATGGACGCGCTCCTCATCCTGATGGCCAGCAAGCACCCGAGGGCATTGCTGATCAGCATGGTCCTCAACGTGCCCTTGAGAGACAGGTACCAGCCTTGAGGGCTTGGTCCCTATGGCCACCAGACCCGAGGACCCATGGCAATGGATGATCTTAAGGCCTTTTCTATGATGCTGAAGAGTGGGTCCCTGCATCCCACCCCATGGCATTGGGGATGGAATTTGATGATCTTAAGGTCCTTTCCACGATGCAGAGGATCGGGTTCCTCCATCCAGACCCATGGCAAGGGTTTGGAATTGGATGATCTTAAGGCCCTTTCCATGATGCTGAGGATTGGGTCCCTCCATCCAACCCCATGGCATTGGAGTTTTAATTGCATGATCTTAAGGCCCTTTCCATGATGCTATGACATCCCTGAGGAGTGGGTCCCTGCATCCCACCCCATGGGGAGCACCACCACTAACCCCCATTGGGCATCCCATGGGATGCATGGACCACGCTGATTCAGTGCCCTGCCTTCCAGCGCTGGCGTGGCCATGTGGGAGATGTTCCTGAACATATCCAAGACATTGGAGGCCCTACGGGAGCTGCTGGAGATGCTCCAGGACACCCGGGACACCTCCATCCCCACCTTGGTTGTGAGTCCCAAAGGGCCCTGATGAGTCCCATGAACCCTGCAGGCTCGATGGGGTCTCAATGCCTGTGTTTGCCTTTAGCCCATGGCCTCCAGTGCTGGTGGTGCTGAGGGTGCTGAGGACCTCCAGAGCCTGGTGACAGCGTCCATGCTGATGAGAATCCTCTTTGAGCTGTCAGAGCAACCTCGCTTGGTGAGCGGGGCATGGCTGTGGGGCAGGGCATGGCCATGGGGAGCCCTCTTGGCTATGGAGAACCATCTTGGCTATGGGTCATAGGGAACCCTCTTGGCCATGGGGCAGGGCACAGCCATGGGGAATCCTCTTTTCCATGGGTCATGGGGAGCCCTCTTGGACATGGGGCAGGGCATGGCCATGGGGACCCCTCTTCGCCATGACCTTGGTGACCACAGCCTTGGGTCAAGGCTTCCCCACAAGGAGCCCCCATCTCTTCCTGCAGGCAAGGAAACTGCAGTGGCTCCTGCCCCACATCATGGGCGGGCTCCAGGATGCCGAGGACGAGCTCAGGATAAAGGCCCTGATGACCATATGGAACGTGATGAATTACCTACCGAGGAAGGAGGCCAGCTCCATTGCCGTGGGGCTGGTGCAGGACCTCCGGCCCCTCTTGGATGCAGTAAGGGCTGTGTGGGCCCCTGCAGGGATTTGGAGCTCGCATGGGGATGGCTCCAGGGCTTCGCATCCCATCAGGATCTGCCCAAGTCCCCCCTTTTCCTCCTTGCCTCCAGGGATGCAGCCACCTCCGGCTCCTCTCCATCCGCCTGCTCCGGTCCCTGCTGGTGTCGGTGCTTGGCAGCGACAGGAGGAGGATGAGGAGCGAAACCTGGGATCTGCTGCTCCCGCTCTTCTTGCGCATGAGCGACCGAAGCTGCAGCGTGGCCGAGGTACGGACACCCCCCCACACACACCCGTATCCCACTGTTCCTGAGGGTGGGATCATCCCCAAGGTGCCATCTCCCATCCCATCCTGTGCAGGCTTCCTGGGAAGCTCTCCTTGCTGCGGCGACGCTCCTGGGATGGGAAGAGCTCCGGCGCCTGTTGGAGTCAAGGCAGACGTGGAGGGTTGCGCAGTGCTTGGTATGGGCCCTGTATCCATCCCTATTCCCATTGGAACCCTTTGGACCGCTCTGCCCATCCCACATCCGATGGGAAAGGGAGCCTTGGGACTGCTGCAGCCAATGGGGGAGTTCTGTAGCATCCCATTCCCTCTGCAGCTGGAGCGGAGCAGGAAGAGGGCTCAAGGATACCTGCACCAGAGCCTGCGGTACCTGCAGGATGCTCAGGTCCCCCTGCAAGAGGCAGCCGTCAGGTTCATTGGTGAGCCCCTGCAGTCCCAATCCCGGTCCCCACCGCTGCATCCCTGATGGATGCTGATGGATCCAAATGGATGCTGATGGATCCCAATGGATTCCTGTGCCCAGGACTGGCTGCGCAGCCTCTACGAGGGAAAAGCCCAAGGAAGCTGCAGGAGATCTGCAGAGGTGAGGAGGGAGCAGGGATTGGGGGGATGCTGGGGGCTATGGAGGGGCTCATCCCGGTATCTTTGGATCACAGCCCTGGAAGCAGTGCCGGATGAGGGCGATCCCGGCCTCCGTTCCCTGACAGCTCAGACCCTGCTCATCCTCCGGAGCACACCGGAGCAGCGGAGCCTGGGATACCGCCTGCGGGCGCTCTTCCGCTAGGAACGGCGCAGTTTTCCTTAGGGAAAAGGACGGCGGAGACAAACCTGGACCTAGGAGCTCCGGAGACTGAAGGGCATCACCTCCGCCGTCCCATTCCCTCCCCTCCATTTCCGATAGCATCCAGGCAGCACGGACTCCTAACGTGATTCCCCGTTTATACTGCAATGAAGATGAAGTGATTCCTTCCGGGCTTCCCTGCTTCCATGGATCAGCAAAGGGGGTGGCGCTGGGGCAGAAAACGGTGTTCCCAAAGGAATCTGGTCCATTATAACGCTAAAAGTCATGCATCAGCATCAGAATCCCTGCTCGCTTCCACTGAGCGCACCCGCGCACCCCGGTGTGCTCCCCGTCGCTCTGCCTCTTGGTACCGCCCACTGGATAAAGCCACGCCCCCCAATCGCGCCCAGCCTATCAGAGCCCCCCCAATCCGTCGTAGTCACGCCCCTTTTGTGGGCGGGCTCATCGGGAACAAAACGGAGAGGGCATCCCCCCTACCCAAAATGGGGGACACCTCCCCCAAGATGGGATCTCAGCACCCCAAAATGGGGGGAGCCCCAACACCCAAAATGGCTTCGACCCCCCATCCCCAAAGTGGTTGCAAGCCCCCTTTTCTACTCCTCCCTTATGGAACAAACCACTGTGGGGAGGGGGGGGCAGCATTTTTCTTCCCATCAGCATCAAAACGGGGGGTAGGGGAATTAAATAAGGTTATGGGGACATAGAAAATAATATACACAATGGGGGGGATGATTTGGGGAGGGCCCAGTCGGAGGGGATCACAGTGAGGCCCCTCCCTGTGAATAAAATGGGCAGAAAAAGGCAAGATTTAGGATTGGAAAGGCACCATTTATACAAATATAGTGATTTATAAAGGGGGGGTTAGACCCATTGGTTTCCACGAGGAAATAATTTAGGGGGAGGGGAATAAAGTGCTAGAAGAGCCTAATTATTAATTAGCATATTATTAATTGTTATTATTAAGGATTTGGCCCCCAAATGAGGGGCTCCTGCAACCCCTTATTGCCTTGAATTGTATCGTCCCGTTCTACACCCCCCTCCCCAGGGATATGGGGGTGGCAAAAGGGATATATGGGGTGGGGTGGAGCCCTATAGGGAAGCCTCAACCCTATAGGAAGGCCTCCGCCCCGTAGAGAAAGCTTGAACCCGATAAGGAAGGCTCAGCCTATAAGGAAGGTTCAGCCCCATAGGGAAGCCTCAGCCCCATAGGGAAAGCCTGAACCCCATAAGGAAGCCTCAGCCCTATAGGGAAGGCTCAGCCCCATAGGAAAGACTTGAGCCCCATAGGGAGCTCTTGAACCCCATAGGGAAGCCCCCAGCACCATAGAGATGGATATTCTCAGTCCCCTATGGAGGTTTGTGGCCCCATCAGGGTTGGTCCTTAGCCCCACGGGGAGGCTCCTGACCCCACAGAGATGCTCTCAGCCCCATATGAATGCCCTCTGTCCTATAGGGAAAGTCTTCAGTGTCATATGGATGCATGTATGATCCCATAGAGTTGCATTTGGTCCCATACAGAGGCCCCTGGTCATATATGGAAGCCCATGACCCCATATGGAAGCTCATGGCCTCATATGGAAACTCTCAGGCCAATGTAAATGCTCATGGTCCTGTCTGGAGACCCCATGGCCCCATATGGAAGCTCATAGTCCCATATGGAGGCCCTTGGTCCTGCATGGAGGTCCTTGGTCTCATATAGAGGCCCATAGCTACATATGGAGTCCCTCAGCCCTAAGCCCTAGATGGATGCTTGTGGTCCCATATGGAGGTCCCTTGTCATATATGGATACTCCTAGCCCCATATGGAGGAAATGGAAAGGCCTCTCAGCCCTGCCTCCTAGAACCTAGATGAGGCTTGTAGATGGAGGAGCATGGCTGGCACATGAGTCCCAGGGGTGTCCAGGCAGGGAAGGGCTCACACACTTTCTGGAGTCAAAAGCCAGAGCAGCAGCTCTCCATGTAGGGAATTTAATGTGGAATAAACTGTTCTGAAGCCAGCCTGCTGCTGGAGAGGCTGCAGTGCTGGATGCTGTCCCTGTGGGTAGCAAAGGGGAGGCAGGGGAAAGAAGGTGAACGGGGTTTGAGTGGAAAGGAGGGGTAAGGTGAAACTGGTGACTGTAATGGTGAGAAATGTCCAGAGATCCCTGGTCTTAGGTAAGGCTCTCGTTCTGTGGTCTCTGTAGAGCAGAGGTGTGAATTTAAAAAGCAAACGGAAAACAAGCCTGTTCATACTACTAGAGGTACCTCAAGGCATTTATGAAACTTGAGTCTTCCTGTTCCCTCCCCTGTGGCTATTGTAACATGTTTTCTGTTTCTCCTTCTAGGCAGAACTGCTGAGACTTTCTAAAATGCCTTTATGCTTCCGGAGTTCCGTCCCATTTGCCGTACCTGGAGCGCTGGCACTTCTTGCGTGCTGGTGGATTTATTCCCATAGAGAAAAGCATGGAACCTATGAAGAGGAGCCAGCAGTAGCTGCTGAAGAGCAGCAGGAGGAAGTGACACAGCAGGATTCAGCACCAGGAACAGAACCATGTGCTCCACAAGGACAGCTCTCCTTGCTGGAAGAGGAGGCCACAGAGAACAAAACCTCGACCTCCCTGCTGACAGCGGGGTTGACGATGCCCTCTGTTAGGTGTCACACTGATGAGAGGCTGCATCTCTCACCAGACTTACCCGTGACAACAAATCAGCCCAGTGCCCTTGAGAACGGCACTGAAACACTAGAAGAAGAGGGATCTCAAGACGGAAAGAGTGTCCCTTGCACATCCACGTGTGAAGGTGGGGCATGTGTGGAGGGCCCGGTGCAGAGCACAGTGCTGGCTGTTCCCTTCCCTTCCCTTCC